>NW_020454206.1:1640915-1644230 GCF_003342845.1 Nothoprocta perdicaria
TGGTTGGTTGGTTGCCCTGCTGTGGGCAGGAGGGGAGATGAGAGCAGGAGGGTCACTAAGGGGGAGGGGCAATAGTGGGAGGGGCCAAGGGGGAGGGGGAGGGACCTGGAGAAAGGGGAGGGGAGGGGCAAAGCGGAGGAGGGCCAAGGGGAGGAAGGGGCAAAGAGGGAGTGAGGGGCAATGGGGGGAGGAACAAAGGGGGCAAAGGGGGGAGGGGCAAGGAGAAGGGAGGGCAAAGAGGGGGAGGGGACAAAGGAGCGGCGGGAGGAGCAGAGGGAAGCGGGGAGGAGTGCGGAGGGCCCAGGGCTGCTGGGAGCAGGGCACAACCCCCGCATGGCGCAGGTGGCACCAGCGCAGCGCCGCTGTCCGGCCCCAGCTCCGCACCGCAGCTCACCGGGGCACCCGGCCCAGGCTGCGCCCGGGCGGCTCTGCGGGATCCCCGCAGACGGACACTCGCGGCCTCGCTGGGCAGCCTGGCCCAGGGCTCTGGCACCCTCCCTGGCAACACCTTTTTCCTTAAATTCCTGTAGAACTTGTGGGGAGGCTTCTGTTTGCAACTGTTTCCTATAGGCCTGGCAGTGGCCACCACGGAGAAGCGGCCGCCCCCTCCTCGCTCCCTGGCTGCATTCAGCAGCTCAGCCCGCTGCAAAGCGCCTTCGAAGGCGGACTCCAGCACACGGAGAACCCGTCACCACCTTCCCTGCAGCTCGCGCTGCCGCAGGGCGGGCAGGGTTTTAGGTTTTTTAGTTAAAAAAAAAATACCTTGGGATGCATTTTAATCATAGGAATCTCTCTTCTCCTGCCTTGATGTCTGATCAGTACGTATAAACTCATGAGATTCTTTCCAGCAGCTAATACTGCTCTAGCTTTGGCTCAAAAACAGCGCCTAGGGCAATGTATGAGTATTTAAAGTTCCACGGCTAATTACATATACCTTAATAACTCACATTTTTGTGAAGCATTTGGAACTACTCAGTATGTAAGTGACAACTTTAATGAACTGTGAGAATTTCCATCACGTTCAACTGTAGATTTGGTTCGCAAAACGTTCTCATAAGCTAATGCCACTCTCAGGCTGAGAAACCTGAGCAAACTTTATGCAGGGACCAGGGAGGGCAATACCTCTCATGCAACGTGCCCACCCACTGACCCATGGTGACCGTGGGGACCCCGTGGTGCTCTGGGCAGCCCCACAGCGCCCAGCTGAGCCTGTCCATCCCTCCAAATGTCTCACCCACCTCTCATGCCTTGCTGATGTCCTTGACCCAGCAGAACAGGGGTGCAGGAAATCCAAACATGGAACAGTCTAGACACAGAGAAAAGCAGTTTTGGACCCGTAGAGATAAAACAGCGCCCACTTTTCCTCGGTAATCTGGCCTCTACAGTTCCAAGCATTGTATTTAGCAGTCCTTCCCCGCTGGCCCAAATGCTACAGCACGTGTAAAGACAACAGAGCAAGTGTCACTGAGAGCACAGTCACTGCAGAATTACTCATGATACACGAGTATACCAGGACACAATGTGCATAGAGACTGTCTTTGCTAGGAAGGGACGTTTCTTTGCTGTACACCAGCTTTTTCTACTTGGGGCCTTTGGTACTTTGACTTGCAACAGTCAAACATCCTAACGTTGAGAAAAACTCTTCCATTTCCTTCTGCAGAAGCTGATTTCTCTTCTCAGCATCCTCACGAGCACGGTCAGAATTCCTCAGCTTGATCTCCAGCATTGTGTATTTCTTTCGTTCTTGGTCCAGTTCTTCTTCTAGCCTAACCACTTGTTTCCTCAGGTCCGCACTCGTTTCCTCAATTCTTAAAACCAGAGAGGAGAGAAAGAGAGAGGAAAAAAAAAGAGCATTTTTAGTGGCTGAATAGAGGCTACACTAACAGCTAAAACTGAGCTAATAAGTTGCTCAACTTAGAGCTAAAGTATCAGTGCCGTAATACAGGGAAGGCTCTTAGGGGAGGGCACTAATTACCATTTCTTACTTAATGTCGAATTTGAAGGCAGGGAATTGCTGAAAGCTGGATCTCACTCCCTTTGTATCCTGGGAAAAAATGCTTAAGTCTTACACCAATGCTTGCTTTTAGGGAACAGAGTGAACGTCCAAGGGAGACGCGAGTCACTCCTTGGGTTCAACTGAAATATGAACCTTCTAAAATATTTTTTTAATCTCTGTTTTCATCCTTATGCTATTTTTCCCTGTATGGATATCCAACAGAGAAGAACATCCCTTTGACTTGGAAGTCAGTTAAGAATGAAGTCACAGTTCTTCCTTGCAGTCCATTTTTGGTATTTTGGTATGTAAGATTTGTTACATCAGGAAGTATCTGAAGAACAGACCTTGAATAGCTCATCTGACACAAAATTCATCTGTAAATAAAACAAGAGTCAGGGCTTTTCTTAAGGAAGTCAAAGCCCAAGAGTCAAGTCTTTGATTTGAATGAGCGCAGCTGGGGCATCACTTGTTCTCCCCGTCATTATCAATAGAGAGAAGGACGTAGATCCACAAGAGAACTCCTTATTACTGGAGAATTCAAAAATGGTGAGTTGAAAAATCAGGTTTTAGTGAGGAAGATATCCCCCTTTTTAAGAAATGACTGAGATTCAGTGACCACTATAATGCAAACGTGCAGCAGAGGAGCCAGGTGCCTGTGAAAGGCGGCGCGGGGCTCCTTTACCCAGCGCGAAGGACTTGGGAATTAGAGGCCCAGGCCCTGTCCACAGCAGACATCCAGTCCCTTTGGTCTCCAACGGGGTTGGCTCCCGGTTCCGCTCTGCGCTCCCGGTTCTGCTCTGCGCCCGGCGCCTGCCCTGCAGCCTCCCTCCCACCCGCACCGGCGCCGCTGCCAAATCCCCAGCAACATTCCCAAGGAGGTGCAGTTTCCTCCCGCAAAAGGCAGGCAGGTAACAAGTATTTCCAATTCTGGGTAGGAAGAGCTGCACTGAGGGGCACAAACGTGTGGCCCTTGGGCAGAGGCGGCCGCTTTCCAGCTGGGCGGGGAGGCAGCAGGCGCTGCGGCGCTCCAGCTGCCCCTGCACAGCTCCAGCTGCCCCTGCGGAGCTCCAGCTGCCCCCGAACAGCTCCAGCTGCCCCTGCGGCGCTCCAGCTGCCCCTGCGGCGCTCCAGCTGCCCCTGTGCAGCTCCAGCTGCCCCCAAACAGCTCCAGCTGCCCCTGCAGAGCTCCAGCTGCCCCTGTGCAGCTCCAGCTGCCCCTGCGGAGCTCCAGCTGCCCCTGTGCAGCTCCAGCTGCCCCCAAACAGCTCCAGCTGCCCCTGTGGCGCTCCAGCTGCCCCTGCACAGCTCCAGCTGCCCCT
>NW_020454206.1:1644985-1747659 GCF_003342845.1 Nothoprocta perdicaria
CCAGCTGCCCCTGCACAGCTCCAGCTGCCCCCAAACAGCTCCAGCTGCCCCCGAACAGCTCCAGCTGCTCCTGCACAGCTCCAGCTGCCCCTGCGGCGCTCCAACTGCCCCTGCGCAGCTCCAGCTGCCCCTGCGCAGCTCCAGCTGCCCCTCGCTGCCCTCCAAACTCCGTTTGTTCCCACAGCCCACACATCTGAGCTACCCCGGGACACGTTTTTACCACTAAATTTTAGGGATCCACTTCAGCGGCCACACCAGCTCTCCCCTCTCTGAACTGCATACGTTCCCAATGTTTACTGACTTTCTACATACAAAATGTAATAGTTGTGTCCAAGATACTTGCAGTTTCTTGGAGACCTAGGTGGTAAACCTGAATTACTGAAATTCAAGAGAAAATGCCTGGTAATTACACTAACCTTGAGGGAGAAATGCTCTGGAACAGACTGGTTACAGGAAGGCCATAAAACTTGCCTCCCTCTGACTAAGAGAGAAAAAATGGGCACTTGATAATGATAAATAGCAGCTTTTCCATCAGCAAGTGTTCTTTACCGCTGCCCCGGGCAGGTACTGACTTTTTCCCTCTGCTGCTTTATGTGCCAACAAAAAGCTCACACATGCCCTGCTACGCAGGCTGAGTTCTGCACACCACACAAGCACATGTACAATTGTAAAGGAACTAATTATTACTTTGGGGGAATAAATTATCTTCAATAAAATAAAGGCAGTGAGGCATTTTCCTACCAAGCTGCCTCCCTTCTTTACTGGGCTGAGCTCCTGTCTTTCCACACGAGCTGACTTTTATGCTGCCTCCAAAGGAACATATCTTTGCACATATAAATGGCTGCACATGCACTAAAGACATTGTAAATTTTTTTGTGAGCTAAAAAACTTGGCTTGAAATTCTTAGTCTTGACAGGAAGCTCCTTAGGGCTGTAATCCCGAACAGCTGGAATCATCCTGTTCAATACAAAAGGGCAGTGATTGCATCTCACCTGTTTGCTCGTTCAATGAAATAATGGAAATATTCTTTCATTAACTGCTCTGCTTTTAGCTGTCCCGCACGGTGAGGCCCGGCCGGCTCCCGGCCCTGCCCGCAGACACAGCAGGGCTGCCGTGCCCCTTCCCGCTGGCGGCAGCGGCCGGGAGCGCCCCAGGGCAGGGATGGAGCCGCGGGAAGGGAAGGGAAGGGGCGCGCGGATGGCGGCTCCCGCCTCGCAGCCGCTCGGGTCGGGCCTGCACCGAGTCCGCGTGTGCCCCGGGCGCGGGGCAGAGCCGCCGCGTCGCCCTCGACCCAGCGAGCCCCGGGCAGTGTCCTCACGCGGGGACCACTCCAAGGCTCTCGGCTAAGGAGCGGGCTTCATGCCCAGCCTAGAAGAGCCCAGCCTGAGGAGGGCTGCTCTCGTCTCCGCGCTGCCCGGGGGCGAGCAGGACTGCCCTGGGGCTGGGTTCTCCTTCCCGCCTCACGTACCATGGGCAGAGAGATGACAATTCAGACTAGAGCATCCCAACACAGCTTTTGAGAGATTACTTTAACAAGAAAAAAGTGACAAACTTAGCCTAAAGCAGTCCCCACAACCACTCGATACTGTGCTGGGGAGCCTTGCTGGACACCGCAACACATAAATGCTACCACACCATTGCTAACATAAGAAATGAATATCACATTAACACCTTAATGGACAAAAACGGCCCAAACTCAACTACTGGCAAGGAATGGGACTATGGCCCTTCTCCAGTGCTAAGTGGCAGGACAGTAGCCCCAGGTCAGTGATGATTATTTTGTATTGTAATCACAGAATCACAGAATGTTTAAGGTTGGAAGGGACCTCTAGAGATCATCTAGTCCAACCTTCCTGCTCAAGCAGGCACACCGACAGCATGTGGCACAGGGCGGCATCCAGGCGGGTTTTGAAGACCTCCAGAGAAAATAATAATACACCACCTGCCATGAAATCTGGGGTATTTCTGTATATTAATGCATATCTAACCCTTTTAAACAATTATATTGTAAACATGCTTCCCTGAGAGTCATTCTGTTAAGCACTGAAACACACTAAAGCAAATGACTAAATACAACTGCTACTGTTAATACTCTCTGCTTCCTCCAGCCCTGCCCCCTGGTTATTTAGCAAGTCAGCCAACCCTCTCATGAAAACTGCAGGGAAGTTTTTGGAGTGCAAAGTCAAAGTACCACATCAGCAGTTACAACTGCAGGAGTACAGCGTGGGGCAAGAACTGCACGGTTCAGGTATTTGCTGTTCAAGCAGCACCTTGACTAAGTGCTGCCTGTAACTGGAAGCAGCCAAAGGCTGCAGGGGCGCCTGGAAACCCTGCTTTGGTTCCCAAAGCTCAGTGCAAAGCGGCTGCTCGCAGCGTTAGAGCCGAGCTGCATCCCCACCACAACGAAGGTGAACAATCACTTTCCTGGAGGAAGGTTTCCCTTGGAAAAGCAGCGTGAAACCCTCAATCTCAGACTGACTAGACACAATTTGTGTTCCTGCCTGAGCCAACACAGTTGCTTGCTAAGGTCCCTCCACCCTAGCCCCCTATTTCCTCCTCCCACAGCAGGTATTTGCTGCACTGCTTCTCTCAGGAAACTGGCACAGAGCAGCCTTTGGGCCCACCTCTGCTGTCCCTATTTCCACTGAGAACACAGAATGTGAAATAATGGAATTTCCTGTGTGATGGAAATTCCATTTTTGGATACTTTCTTTTGGCAAAGAGAGGGAAGTTGGATTCACGGAGCCATGGGGAAAGTACAGATCAAGACCTGCTGTCACGTAACCCAAACTCTGGATCTTAGCATGTCAACCACATGGCAGCCCACACCATGGTCAAAGAGAGGCAAGGTGAAAGAGGACGTCTTATCCCTGCCGGTGACGTTACCTTTTGATACTAGTCTCGTACTCAGTCCTCTGTTTGCTCAGTTCTGCCTTTAGCTCCACCACCAAGCTCTGTAGGGCCCTAGAGCACTTGATGGT
The DNA here is from genome assembly GCF_003342845.1 of Nothoprocta perdicaria. Classification (NCBI taxonomy): domain Eukaryota; kingdom Metazoa; phylum Chordata; class Aves; order Tinamiformes; family Tinamidae; genus Nothoprocta; species Nothoprocta perdicaria. The sequence continues at coordinate 1,647,967 of NW_020454206.1, forward strand.
GTCTCTGGAAGCAGCAGTGGGGTTGCTCTGCTCACTGCTGCTGCTGCAAGCTCCGAACCTGTCCATGCTGTTCTCTAGATCTGCAGTCTTGACCTCGCTCTGAGACAGCGAGCCCTGAGTTACCCACTCGGTTTTGAGAGAGCTTAAAGCAGAAGAGTCACTGGCCCGACAGGCCGGGCAGCTGCTGACCGAGTCCACCACGGAGATTTCGCACGACGACGTGGACCACGTGGTGCTGGCCATGCTGTGCGTGCTAAGGGAGAGGCTGGAAGAAGGGACGTTGTCGTAAGTGGAGAGTCTCTGGGAAGAGCAGGAGTCTTTAACCCGCTCCCCAGAGGCCGTCCTGCGGTGGCCTCGCAGGGAGTACAGTCCGTTCATCAACCAGTTCCCACTGGAGGAGAGGTTGGGGATGTCTAGGGAGGAGCTGCCCAGCTTTGGGCTCGCCGACCGCGCTCCTTGCTGCCGGAGGGAGCACTTCCACGGCGGCAGTGTCTGCCCTCTCTTGCTGGGGCTGGCAGCAGCCTGGGTCTGCCTGTTACCACGTTCTGCAGGAGTGGTGCTCCCCGCGGGTCCAGGAGCGGTCTCTGCTGCCCCAGCACCGCGCGAAGGCAGCTCAGCGGCGCCGGGAACACTGCTCTCCGACCTGCTGCCCTCGCCGTCCTCCTCGGAGATCCACTCCACCGTGCTGCGCTGGCGCACGGGGCGCATCTCGAGCTGGCTCCCCGGCACCTCTGCCTGAGGAACGGCGAAGATTCGCCCCTGCTCGCTTATGAGCACCGTCATCAGGTGCTGAACCAGCGAGGTGCCTGTGGGGAAGAAAGAAAAGCAGGAGTTTGATGAGACATGAGGAACCTCAGCACTCATTTCCTCTCGAGATGTAAGGAGCTCCCTGCGAGGCAGCCGGGGGTGCCACGTCCTGTCTGGGCTTTCCAGTCAGGGCTGCAGGAGACGGGGCCTGTGCCCGTTGCTGCACATGGGCCACAGCAAGGATGCAGGTGTTAGTACAGCTCCCCACTGCAGCTGTAAAGGCAGCAGAAATGATTAGTAGCAAAGACAATAATGATAATAATCAGGACTCCTATAGGTGGACATGGGGAGAACACACTTTCACCCTCACCTCTGAGGGGCTTGGAGCTAGTGCTTGCTAAATAATCAGAAATCTTAACTTGGACTTCCTGCTACATCTTGAGTATACAGAGGAACTCGGAGAGATTATGACATCTGTGTGACACATGCTGCCCTATGCAAGGGGAAAGAGAGGCCTTTCGTGCCATCCATTTGTGGACTGCTGTTCAACTCAATTTCTGGAAAAACACTGCAGTTTGAAATGAAACAGAACTCAGGAGGAAGTCTGATGGAATACAGTCCAAGATGACAAATCACAAATTTCACAGATCTGTTACTGAGTGTAACGTAAATGCAGCCACCCAGACATGTGCTGGGTGGGAAAGGAGAAGAGCAGAGCACCAAGCTCCTCACACGCTCAGGGACGCGCTGGTCCATGGCTCCTTTGCTGTTGTGGAACTCAGAGCAGCCAGGAAAGCTCCTGTGTGCTTTGTTCACAAGAAACCCATGGGAAAATAGGGAATTTTAGTACAGAAGCTGGCTTAGGTCAGAGAAGCACAAAATGACTGAGAACAGGTTCTTCAAGAGTGTTTGACAAAACAGGGTGTATGACAAAACAAAAACAGAGATTGCAGTAAACTTTGAAAACCAGCTCGTAAGGACCTGGTCTGCTGGAATCAAGGATTTAAAAAAGAGAGTTTCTCTACAGAATCAATGTTAGGGCCATAGCTGAAACTACCTCACTGTAGAGAACAACCAGCAGATTCACAAGTTGGGCAACTGGATAAACAAGGAGCTTCTCATTGCATTCACATGTAAGAAGCAAACACACAGAGAGCTCTTACTGCCATGTACACCCAGAGAAAGGAGCTGTCAGTTTTTCAGCAGTAAATCAGACCATTATAGACTAACAGAGGATACCGTTTATCAAACCTAATACAAAGTATTTTCTACAGACAAGAAAAAAAAAGGGGGGGGGTAGATTTATTTCTTTACACCATGTGATAACATCTAAAATTAATGGTGATTTTCATCTTATTCCCTGGGTTCTGTGAATCTCTATCCCATATAAATTCTGCACGGAATACAACTCTTAAGACAGTTACGGTCTGTGTAGCCCTGAGAACACTGCAGAGAAAAAACAATTCTTTGTGAACTGGATTTCCTTTGCAGGAAGCTGTTAAATGTAGTCAAATGCACCAATATTAAAGTAGTTTGGCATTTGGATATGATCCTTCTGAACAGCATTTCAGTTTTCCTTTTAAAAACAGTAGGTTCACAGAGTGTTCCACGTAACTAACAAAAACCCAAGGCACCCCCATGCAGCAGAGATGCTCCTCAGATCCGTGAGGGAGGATCTAGGATAGGTGAGAGGGGGCGACAATGAGATGATACAGCTGCCAATGACGACCTTCAACATGAGATATTCCTGTAGCCTCAAACAAGCTTCAGAGCTCTGCCATCTCACAACAGGAGCAGCACCTACCTTCCATCATGGTTACTGGATCTTCCATTTTGGGTCGTAATATATTTGGTCCAAATACTGTAGCCAGGTTCTGGACGCTCATCTTGTTAACACTGGAGTGAGCCTGAACTTCATCAAGGAACCTTGAAAAGCCCCCCCAGGAAAAGCAAAGAAAGAAAGGAATAAATAATTAAGCCTGACACACCAGACCGTAGGCTTTTGGGGGCAGGAACACTTTCTGTCCATGTTCAAACAACCCCAAATTGATCCTGAAACCCCAAGCAAGGAACTGCTGCAGGTCACCTACTCAGTAACAGCCACTAATCCCTCCTTGTGCATGAACAAGAGAAGATGTGATGGTTTCTGCCAAAGACACCCACCTACGGGGTATCTAACTGTCCGCTGGGAATGAAAATACAGCTTTCCACCTTTCTGTAGGAATTGTGCAGTTACACAGGGTGGTTTCAGCCAGTTTTCATTCACGGGTGGAACAGAAGAAAAAAAAAAGGTTTAATTCATCTCCTCCTAGAAGGAGCCTGTGGGAACAGTTTAGTTTCCCACATCTTGCTAAATACAGACTAAGCGGTAGCCCAGTGACTCTGGAGAGTGCATCAGCAGGCAAATACTGACACAGTGAAGTGCCTCTCACTCTGTCAGTACCTCATTTCCTACATTTCTGTTCCTCTTTGGATGGCTGAAGGGTTTGAGGCCGTGAAAAAATCTTGTCATTCTGCACTGCGTGGCTGCCTGCGTTTCCAGGCGTGCTTGCTGCCCGGCCTCTGCGGGCATCCTCACGGTTGGAGCAGCCTTGTCCCGCGACACACACTGGGCTGAGAGCCAAGAACCCCCAGCTCTTGTCTTTGCTGAGTTAAAAGCAATCCTGCCTGCCTCTCCTCCCACACCTTCGCTTAAAACACGCAGAATGATATTGCCCGACAACATCCATTCACATTTTGAGATACTCGGATATTAAGACAGAGGACCACTGAAGCACACAGGCACAAGAATCTTTTGAAATTATCAAAAACAAATCAAAAGCATTGTCTACCTATACATTTGTGAAGGGGTTGACATCTCTTGAATAAGCCATGGGCTCCACGTCAGTATCTGGTGCTTGTTAGGTATGTGCACATCCCATGGGGGATAGAAGGGCCCTGCTTCTGCCATGGAGGACGGGAACCCACAGAGAGCTCACTGCACTAGATCCAGGGATAACAGGCCATTCCGGTGCCAAGCCACACTCTACCCCACACTGCAAAACTGGTAGAGCCAACAGAGGCTGAGGAGCCCCTGGAAACCTCAGTAAACCTCTGAGTACCCCAGAGGAAACCATTCCCAACACCCTTCCAAGCACGACTGGAGGCAAGACTGGCTATTTTGGCTGTATTTGCTACTCAGGTTTGGCTGTATTTGCTACTCCAGGTGTGCAGTGTGTGGAACAGCTGCCTTTCTCCATTAGCCTTTAGGAGCTTCCCATATAAACAACATTATTACTGTCATTAATGCTCACTGGCCAGGCTGAGGGTGACAACAGTTTCCCTCAGGCAGGCTGCACATCTACCCATACATTTTATAGGAGCAGTAAGTTCTGTAGAGGTGATTGCTGAATATTCAAATGTTCAGAGAGAATTATTTGTACATTGGATTGAATTTCTTGGAACAATGACTTTTGCAAGTGTTAATTTCACTTACTTGCATATGTATTTGAGAAGGTTGTAATTGGCTTGGGGCAAATTCTTCACCTGTTTAACCAGTTCCTGGGTTCCCTGAGGGACAGAGAAAACAAGAAGAGTTGTTGATATGAAGATGTTAATATGAATTATGCATATTAATCTGTTAATAAATGATGAAGGCTTGTGTGATTGCACTGCAGTGCTAAAATGTCCTATTTACAGAGTCAATCCCATGGACAATGAGCCACAGCCCCGTGAGGATCTCCAAATTATTTACTTCAATTTGCAGTTGTTTTGAGCTGCAATGTACTTCACAAAAAGAGCGTCGTACATAAAACTAAGAGGTATCTGCATGAGGAATGACTTGAAATCCAAAAGCTGCTAAAAATGTCTAAAAATGTTTAAATGCTAAAAATGTTTAAAAGGGTGGATTTACTGCTTTTTAATTCTTCAGGTTCATGGCAAAACCATGCCAGTTTTAATAGCAGCAAAAATAGATTCACCAATAAAAGACCATTTACTTTTGGAAATATCAATCTGCTTTTCTGAACTTCTGGAAAGGAGGACTTTGAGCTGGTCAAGCTTACAGAGCTAATCCTCTCCTGAGTCTTATTCTGGAAACTAATTTATTCAAATTCTGAAATCAGGATGGCATTTTGTCACTGGATTTGAGGTGCTCTGAATTAAAATACCGTGGCCCCTTTAGATGGGAGAGACGGCTTCGCTATGGGAACTGCAGGCAGATGAGAACAGCTGAAAATATGACCTAAAGGCAGAAGATTTTATCTGAAATAACTTTTTTAAAAAATCTAAAAAAACTATTGCCTGGTCTGTGTCACTGAGGAATCACAAATATGAGGAATCACTGAAGGCGTCGTTGGATTCATCGAGGTACAAATGCCTGCCAGGTTCAGAGAGCTTTCTCTCCTGCAGCCACCTCAGGAGCATTTATCAGCCCGGCCACAGCCCTGTGCCCGCTAAGCGCCTGCCCTGGGAGCCACACAGCACCAGCAAGGCACAAACTGGAAAACTTCTCATCTTTTTTAATTTTTTTGCCTCTGATTTTTGAAAGCTTACCATTTTCTGCTGAAAAATAAAACCACATTTTTGAGTTTTTGAGGAGTCCTTCACACAGGAAAAGACAAGTCCCGTCCTGCAGGCTGGGTATGACTTTACACCACAGCCTCTCGGTCCCCACCTTCCTTTCCAAAAAAGTAGACAGACCTTATAAGGTTCCAGATTTTTCTGAAAAAACAGTGGCACCAGCTTGAAAGGCAACTCTGCTATCAGCAGTGCTGTGTTTTATAGGCTTTCTTTCCAGCTATCTAGTTCTAGCCACCACCTTTCCATGCAAAGAGCATGCAGTACAAGTCCTTCCAGCCCGGCCTTGCTCATACAAAACCTGGACGTTGCTTCCCAAACAGCTGCAGCCTCCAGGCAGAGCCAGGCATGGTTAATGAGCTGAGCAGTGACACAGGTCTGCCCTGCCTGGCACCATCTCTGCTCGTGTGCAGCTCTGCTTACAGATCCTACATGCATGTCCTGTGACCAAAACGAAGCAGGTTCCACTGCCTCGGAAATGCTGCTGCTTCTTGTGAGCCCAAGAGGGACTCTTTGGGTTCTGCTGCCTGCTGCACAGTGCCTTGCAGTGACCTGAGCTCAACGAGACTAAGGAAATGGGCAGCTTTGGGAGCTAGTGAAAAATTACTGTACAAATTAAGAGACAGCACGAGTGAGCAGACACCCTGACGCGGCTGTGTCCAGGATCCACCCTGTGTGGCACCGCACTTCATCATGTGTTTGCTCTCCCAGAGCTGGCCAGAGCACACGCTGCATGAGCACAGACAGGCTCAGGCAGTAACAAAGCTGCCTTTTGCCCACAGAAAGGGGCACGAGCAGATTCACTGCCTTTGTGCCCACAAACAAGCAAGGATCCTCCTCTTACAAGGATCAACAGGGACTCACCTTCCCCAGAACTTTGGCCACTCGCACTAAAGGTGAACCCCAGGCTCTCAGTAAGGAACAGGTTTTTATAGACCCCACTAGAGACAGAGAGAAGAGCACACACTTGAGGCCACACACAGAGAGGATGGTAGAACTGGGCCCTATGACTTCCAAGCCCTCAGGCCTCTGCTTGTCTCTAGGTCTCACCTCTTTAGTGTCTCTAGGTGAGACCTAGAGACAAGCACCTACCTACCTACACCTGCAGTAGAGCTGACACCTCCCTGAACCTCTGCAGAAGGTGGCACAGTCCCACCCAGAGCACAGCAGATCCAGCGCACCCTGCAACCAGCAAACACCAGCTCTAATATCATCATGGGGGGAGCAAGACGGATGGAACAGATCCATCAATCACACTGTAAATCATCTGCTCCTCCCAGGAAGGGAATCAAAATCTCCACGATTGCCACAGGGTTGGGAGGTTTTTGTCAGCCCCTTCCCTTGCCTGGAAACCAAGCAGAAGTTATCCCAGGAAGGGTCTGGCAAGGCGTTCATAGCATCATTTCCCCCAGTTTGGGACACCAACACAGACTGCCCTTTTATAGTGCCTTTCCTCTAAGAAATTTAGCTTCTAATGCACCAAAAACTGGGAGTCAGAACAAGCTGTTCTGAAAACTGAAACTGAAAGAAGTGACTTCATACAACTTGCTAATGGAGCAACAGCAGAGCTGGGAAAGGACCGCAGGTCTCCTGCATCTCTTACTAGTTATGCTACAGAACAACTTTGTCCGGAAAAAAAGTGCAGGGCTATGAGATTTGCTTCGAAGAAGCTCCTGCCTCAGGCACAGGCTCCTGCCTCATAATGCACAATTCACAGCTTCAGAAAATTTCAGAGGAAGCTTCCAAAAAGCTTCTCTTATTCTAAATCCAGGCTGAAGAGTGAGAAGAAAACAATATTGAGACTTGGGAGCACCATCAAGGTAGGAGGAGGCAGATGAGAAGAACCACTGACCTCTCCCTCGTCTTTGGAGAGGAGCTGTCCACAGGAAAGGAAGTCTTCGTATTTGGCAAAGGGGATGACAGGCTCGGGCAGCTCTCGGAGGTAGAGCTTCAGGAGGGATGCCACGGTGTGAACATCTGTGTTGCTGCAAGGAGAGAAGAGGGGAAAACATGGTTAGAGCCCTCTGCAACTCCATGGATTGCCACCTTCTGGAAGGCCGGGGAAGTCCCCTTTTGGGGAAAGGGACATGCAGGTAGGCTCCTCTGCCACATGCCTGTGCTAGACAGGCCAGACTACATGGTGATGGTGGAAATCACCCCTCTCCCACACTAGGAATGCATCAGGGGCAGTACTGGCAGCAGAAGGCATCATGAAAGGTTTGGTGGTGCTGTGGTTCCTCAGCCACCATGGAGCAGGAACATGGGTGATGATAGTCCAGGCCAGGACACTGTGATCCTTGTGGAGCTGACAGCTCCACACGCTCCTGCAGTCCCACAGAGCCAGGTGTGAGACAGCAGCAGGGGCTCTGCCCTTCTCCCCTATCCCCTCGGTCCCGGGGAGCACCCAGCTCTGTGTGTGACACGCCACGATCTCAGGGGCGCAGCTGCTTCACAAGGAAGCAGAGGCCCCCAGGCCCTCCCTCCCTTGGCATTCAGCCTGGCCCCCAGTCTGAGGGACTCGTCTCCTTCCCTGGCTGGGGCTTCTGCTCACTCTTCCATTATGCTGGGATATCACAGCTTTTCTTTTCTCCAGGAATTGCTCTTCCTGCTCTTATCTCTTCTTCTTTAAGTTGTGTTAGGGTGTCAGATGTACCTGTCCTTCTTCTTCCATTTCCCTTTTTTTTTTTTTTAAATAGTAACCAATCCTGCTTCTTGCTGATGCAAGATACAGGCCCAAGGAGCTCAGCAGGGCCCCTTGAAAGCCACACACCCACCTGAGTGAGACTCAGGTGAGATTTATCTCTATTTAGCCAGTGCAAATAATGGTGCTTTCTGCTTTAAGAATGATGGGGGAGGTTCACTTATCTTCATGACTTTTATCAGAGCAAAATGACTAGTTAGATAGAGGCGAGACAGGAAAGTGAGATTGCTAGTCCTGATGAATTCCCTCTGTAGATACCCCTGCTCCAGAACATCTGTTTTCCAAAATAACTTCATTCATTTCCCACATGAATTGAGACGATTCTAAATCTGAATGAGAACATCCAGACACTTAGCTTAAAAAAAAAGACTTTGGTTAAGAAAGGATGAAGTGAGACTATTTGAAAATTCAAACTTTTTTCATTAAAAATATTTCTAAATATTTGAATTCGATTTCTAAATATTTTCCAGTTAGGCAGCAAACACTGACTGTGGTTAAGAATCACAGAAAGGAGGTATAGGTGGCCTGGAAATGAGGTGAGGGAAGATGCAGATTTCTTTTTCCAGTGAACTCTAAGGCTATTTTTCCAGGTTGAGAGCAATCAGCACGCTGCCCATCGCAGCAGAGCCCTCCCTGCAGCAGAGGCACAAGGAGCAAATGCAGCCCGGGGCCTGAACGGTTGGGCTCACGTTTCTCCTGCTCAAGCACTGAGCCCAGTGTAGGCTACAGCACTTGGCATCATGCGGGTGCAGCCTCCAGGAGTGTTTTGAAGAGGATGATGATGATGTGGAGCACATCCAAGGATCAGGGCCACTCCGGCTCCTTTCTGTCAAATTGTACCTGCCCGAGGTCAAAGGGCCCGAACGTGGTGCCAACCCACCTGTCGAAGAGGGGCTTCTCGCCGCAGTCGAAGGAGTCCTGCAGGTCCTTGACGAGGTTGGCCTGGCCGGGCATGCGGAAGAGCCCCTCCTCGGTGAGGCCGCGCTCCCGGATGAAATCCACGCACTGCTCCACGAGCAGCGGGGCGAGCCGCTGGCCAAACCTCCTCTCGTACTGCACCGTGTCCTCCAGCCGCTGCCCGAAGATCCCTGCAACAGGCACCAAGAGAGTCCTGCTGTGAGCTGCAGCTCCCCAACTGCCTAAGGGACAGGGTGAGGGAGCGGGCACTGCTCCACCACATGATGGAGTTGCCCCCAGAGGTCCTGTCTTTAACACTTTCGAAAGAATAAAATGTTTTTAAAAAGAGGCATAATCACATGCTGAGCATTTTGTTCTGTTTAAGAGTGCTCTAACCTCTGCCCTAGGTCAGTTTTCACCCGTTGTAGCCAAACAAGACAAAACAGAAGCAGCATTGCTTGTGGTTATCTGCAGCTGTGCAGCTGATGTGGCACGGAGCGAGTGATTATGCTTCCCGAAGCTTCTGTGCCAAGGCCTCCAAAACAAAGGCTGCCCTGACTCTCCAGGACATAATCACTTGTGCAGCACCCACCACATGGCCAGGACACAGCCACCCCCACCAGCTTGGAGCTGCACAGCCCAACAGAGCAGATGAGAAGCAGCCTGCCAGGGACTTATTACCATGACAGAAAGCAGCTGTCAAAATCTGAGCTGGCTGTTGTTAAAATCTTCCAGCATCCTGCATGCTTTGGATTTCTATTTATTTTCCTTTAATTTAAATCAACCAATAAAAACTTGACAGGGAAGAAAAACGTGGTCTTGGTTCAATCTGTGCCTCTGTGGGACTGCTCCAGCTAAAATGCTGCTGGGGAAACCTGCTCTGAAAGCTCAACTGCAGCAGCCTCCAGGTGTCGAGGAGACAGGGAGGCTGTCACCCAAGCTACCACCAAGTATCTGAAATGAGATACTCCATAACTGTCAGAATCCTCAAATCTACTCCATTTTAAGCACAATCAGACCATATCAGAAAGGAAATTGTATTCAAATATCACTCAAAGCATCAGGAAACTTTCCATTTGTTTCAATGAGCTTTGGATCAGATAGCCCTTAATCCAGCAGGTCTGAAAAAGCAAACAGCATCATCAGTTAGACCGTGGAGTTAGATCTGGAGTTAGACCGTGTTCACACTGATGCACATGATTGTACCAGGGCAGAGGGTTGCTTACTTCCTAAAGCAATTCTTTCTTACCTTCCTGCCAGTAACCACATTTTCCATTTTTATTTCAGTGCTATGTTCAGGGGAGGCTGATGACTCCTGGCTGGAAATCTCCTAACCACCATTCACTGCCCTCCACGGGATAAATCCCATCAAGTCAGACCTGCTTTCTGCATTCCGCCCAACCCTGTTAAACTCTTGCTGAAACAAATTTTCCACCAGCCTCAGTGTCAGTGCTCTGAAAGCAGCGTGCAAGGAGGCTCCCAAGCCCCAGCCCCTTCCCTGCCAGTTGTGATACTGCAGAAGACAGAACCTTTCCCTGCACTTCAGCCTGCACAACTGCATGACAGAATGGAGCTGGAGTCTTGAAGGAAGTTCCCTCCGTATCTTAATGAGATGCTGTGCCCTGCAGCATGGGAGTGAATTATCTTTATCCCTGTAAATGCTGGTTTTCTTGCAGAGCAAAGTTCTAGTTTCTAATGTGTTTATGAGGTTTCAGAGGTGGGTGTCTCTGAAGTTACCTTCTGGGGCAGGGAATCTCCCTGCTTTTGCCCAGATGACTTCATCGTCTCCCCACGTAATCCCTGTCGTCATTAGAGGGCAGAGCAAGGCAGCACAGCAAGACTGTGCCCAGCTCAGGATGTGGGACTCAGCATTGCCCAGGGCATGTAGAGTGATGGGTGGCTGTGAAAGTACCACCTTTGCAGCCCACTCGTCTCAAAACATCTCTATCCAGAGGGTATCTGAAGAAGTGAAGCCTGCCCGTCCTCTCTGCTGAGACTGCCATCGAGGGACCACCAGTCCCTCAAAGCTTCATTTCAGAGCAAACACAAAGGAATAATTCAGGTTGCAGGAGCTGTGAGCAGGCCCCTCACCTGCCCCACCAGCCTCCAGCTATTCTGCTAACAACTCTGTCTCCCGCTTCTGCCCAACTGCCCGCTTGTCCCCAAGCCACAGTCCAATGCAAGTCAAGGTGCTGCAGCATCAGTTACAGCAAATCTGGGCCAGGCTCCAAGCTGTGTGCCCTAGAGACACACGGAGGTTAAGGAATGGGACTTCACGCTACATGAAGAGGGAAGGTTTGGAGGTTGGTTACATCCTTTTCTCCTGGATAGAAACATTAGTCTTGCGGGGTACCAAAGCACTGCAATGCTCTTTTACCACAACACCCCTCGCCTCCCCATGTTCACACTATTTCAAGCACATAACAGCAACAGCCATGAAATCAGGACTGACAAGAGCAAGGACGAAGCTGATCTACCCCAGATCCGTGTAAAAGGAGCTGGGCAGGCGCAAGGCAGGAAGGATCCTGCGCCACGGCGCGTGCGGAAGGGCCCTGCGGGGCCCAGGGTGCTCCCAGCCCCGCAGCTCTGCCAGGAAAGGCCCTCTGGCCACGGGCAGCAGGGACCAGGCCAGCTGCCCTGGCAGTCCTGCCCTGCTGCGCCAGGCCCGTCAGGGCAGAGCTACGCTTCCCATTTCAAACCTCAGTCCTAATTCTGCAGGGCAGTGCTAGCCAAAGCTCCATGCATTGCCTGGACAGAGCAGGGCTCCCAAAACACGAGCGCCGACAGCTCTACCCTCCCTCGACAGGTCCCTTCCAGCACCACGTCCACTACAGCTCTGAGCTTTGTCTTCTGCTCAGCCCCAACCCTAATTCCTGTATGGGTCTGTAAACAAGATGCTCCAGCAGCTGCCCCAGTCCAAGACCTCTGCTAGCCCACGTCTCCATGCAGCCACCTCCTTCCTTGGATAGTTCCTCTCCGGACACCCTCACACTGCAGCTCTGTCTTCTCTTCCTCTCAACCTCAACCATAACCCTCAACTTCTGCTTGTGCTGCTACACCTCTGGGCAGTGAGAATGATAGGGCTAGGGCTTATTTTAGTTTTAGAGTCGAAGTATGAAGTGGAGGAGGGCTGCCAAAGACAAGCAGGAATGCCAAGGGAGCTGCCATTCCCAAGGGAGCTGCCATTCGTCTAGGCAGGGCTGTGCACCTCATCTATGGCATGGAAGAAGAAACAACACTTCAAAGCTGCTCTCCCTTCTGGCTCTGTGCAGGGCTCGTGACATGGGGCTGCCCCAACGCCCCCAGCTCCGACTGCAGCGCGGGGCAGGACCGGCTGCTCCGCGAGGAAACGCCAGCGCGGGGCCCGCGGCTCCCTCGCGCCTGCGGGGCTCGAGGCACAGGCCTGTTTTTAATCAGGGGCCGGCAGCCCCGGCCCAACTTGGCAGCGCTCGACGAGCCGCCTGGACCACATTACAGCCTTGTTCTTCCTTTAGGGGAAGGGGAGCAAGTGCCATCCAAAGAGAGTCTCCAGCAGGGCTAGGCTGGAAGCAATGCCAAAAGCTGCCAGCAAGCGAAGGGTTAATGTTCCTTGTTACAGCCTTATCTAGAGCTAGGCACTGTTGTTTGGTTTCAAAGCGGGGAAGAGGAAAAAAAAATGCCTGGGACCGCATCCTTAATCTCAGGAAGATTCAACAGATACCAAGCAAACGGGCTAGCAGGGCTGCAGTTTCGCTCCTCCTCTCCAACAAACTGTCTCTGTTCTTTAAAGATTTAGGTGGCTCTTTGTGGAAAACGCGAGCCAGGAATGATGTACTGACTAAGGCACAGACAGGCTCTCTGTCCTGGCCTGAATAGCTCACCCACCAGCTCCAGGCATACAAAGTCTATACATTCAGCTATGCCGTCCAGACATGCAGTGGGCAGAAAAATATATGCTCCCTGCTTAACTTTTCCCTCATCAGAGCCCTGATTTCAACCAAAATAAACTAAAGACAGAGATGATGGAGTAAGTCCTTGAAGAAGTTTTCTTCACAGAGCAGCCAGGGGACTCCGTAGGTGCTTAAAGCAGAAGCCCACAGGCACTCAGGCCAGCTGTGCACATTAACACACACACACACACACACGCTGGGAGATGTGTTAACACCCACACGTTAGGAGACGTGCGGCAGGACGGCGCGGCGCGCACCTGGCTGCCGCCGAGCGGGACGCGCACCCCAGGGCGCCGCAGGCTGGCGGACGTGCTCACCGGCTCATCCGCTCGCCCCTTCCCGCCACCTGCCCCGGCCCCGCTCGCACACGAAAGCCGAGGGGAAAACCCACGCAGGGGGGCAGGACACGCAGCCCTGGGCTGCCCTGCCCTCCCAAGGCGCGTGCCGTGCCCGGTGCCGCGGCGGGAAGGGGAGCCCCGCTGCCCCACGAGAGCTGCTCTACGGAAACCTGGCAGTCCAGCGAGACAAAGCAGGCACGAGGTGGCAAAGGAGCGACAGGTGATGGGGAACCAAGGAAATCACATCAAGGGACGTGCCCGAAGTCACACAAATGAGTCTGTGGCAGAAGTTGGCATGCAGGGAGCCCACTCCCCACAAAGAAGAGCCTTTGCACAGACTCACTCGCACCCACACGTACGCACTTAAACGCTCCGGGTGAAAGCAGACACAGACACACTTTCCCCAAACCATCATTAGATGGTAGGCTGGAATCTGACGATATTTTTGGCCACAGACTCAGTCTTTCTCACTCTTTCCCATTCATAAAGACTGCTACTATATTTAGACACTTAGCCTCTGCCTGAGCATTCCTAAGTCTCAGCTCACACGTCTGCTTTTCCTCCAAGACAAGGAAACCGTAACAAACTAAAAGCTCTGGAAAATCATCTCCTACCTCTGGTTCTGGTGCAGCACTCCGCTACATGACAGGCGCTCAGCTTCAAGCAAAAACCAGGCAGTGTCAGACAGCAGGAGCGGCAGAAAAAGAAAGTCCTGACTTCAGGCATCAGACACATTCTGAGTCCCAGCGCTGGCAACTTTCCATTCACTCGGCGCTACGGAGCGGAGAGCAGCCGATCTGCCCTGGGAGATAATCTCAGCAGCACATCTGGTCTCAGCTCCACAACTCGGCATTAATTATGACTTGTGCAGAAAGCATTTGAAATATCCAATGAGATGCGGAGCTCCCAGGCCCCCTCCGCCACGGGAAGGAGAGAGAGGGAGACAGACAGACAGGCAGGTAGGGTCTTGCCCACCCTCGAAGCTGCTGCCAAAGTAAACAGCAGCTAAGTATGGGTCACAAGTTTTAACAAAGGCATCCCCCACTGGCTCTGTAATATATTCATGCTCTAATTGCTTGTCAGATCTATTCCTGATAGCTGGAAGAGTGGAGCAACAGTTGCTGTCTGCAAGCCACACTGGATCCCTTCCTGACAAGGGCAGCGCTGCCTGCGCCGCCGCCAACCCGATGTCCGGCTCCGGCCTTGGAGCTGCTTGCAAGGAACTGGGAGCAGAGAGCTCGAGCTGGAGGGAAAGTCCCCCCTCCACCTCCTCAGCGCCCTCTCAGACATCTCCGCAGCTCCGCAGCCTCAGATGAGTCCCAGCCTTTCATCTGGAGCAGCTTTTTTCTCCTTGTGGCCTCACCTCTCTGCAGAGAACTGGCCTGATGGTGCAGGGCCCAGCTAGGTGACTGGTAGGGGGGCACTGAGGCAGCCGGTCCCCGGGGCAGTGCCCGGTGTTGAGAGAAGCCTCCCGCTGCCCCGGGCAGTTTTGCAGCCGTCAGCAACGGGTCCTGTTTGCAATGACACTGAGCTCGTGCGGCTGCAGATCTGCAGCTGCCAGGCCCCCCGCCCCAGGCTGCAGGGGAGCTTCACAGTTCTGGCCAGCTTCATTCCCCTCTGCAGAAATGAGTGAGTTTTGTCCCTGTCTGCAGCTGCTCGTGTGCTTCTAACATGGAACGCTCATGTCTGTGGTCACCACACAGACCACACTCCCCCGAGCTCAGTGGCCTGGGGGCACCAGCTGCCTAAGTGCACTGTAGCTCCACCTGTGCCACAGAGGATGAGTCAAGCTTTGAGATTCCAGCCATCAAGACAGCTCTGTTCCTTGACTCAGGAAACCAGAGAACAACTCTTCATTTCGACCAAAAAATTGAAGAAATGACACCTCTCACTACAGGTAAGGACAGCACCAGGGTTGAAGGCTCCAATTCTTGAACAGTGAGTTGGTATTTTAGAATTAGATACGAGAAGCCCAAACAATATGCAAGATAATATTTAAAACCCAGACAGAGATTCTTAAAGAGAAGGTGCAAAGGAAACCCTGGATACCCTTCACCCTTGCGCTGTCCTCCTGCCGTGACCACAGCAGGTTGGGAGAGCTTGTCCGCAGCATGAGCTGCTGAGCAGGACCCAGCCCCTCCTGGATGCCGGACAGACCTCAGGGTTTCTTGGCACCACTGCCTGGATGAGGCCTCAGGATGTTTGGGGTGTGAGCCCAGGAGACAGCAAAGGCAGGTCCTTATTCTTCCATTCACTTCTCCATTTCTGTCTTCCATCTCTCCAATCACACAGATGTGAAGGCGTCTAGTGAAATGGAAAGTCAGATTGTTTTAAATGGATCCTTCTGTCCTCAAAGGGCAATTAACCTGTGGAATTCACAGCTTCTCTGTGGCCACGGCCACAGCGTGATCCAAAGCACAAGTAGATGTCACCATGGGTAAGAATACCATGAGTTGCAAGAGAGATGACAAAGATCATGTAAAGTCTTGAAGGAATAAATGCATCCTCTGTGAGAGCAAAAGGCAGGAGGGGTAAATTCTTGCTTATATGAACATCACAACTAAAGCAGAAAGTGTCAACTGCTTCAGAGTTGCTCCCTGCACACGGTGACTGCAGCCACAGCCACCCTGCAGGAGCAATACAGGCTCCACACTGAAAGTCTTATCTTCTTAACTGAGACAAGTCTCAATCCTTTCCAAAACATTACATTGAAAATCATGGCTTAGGCTACTAAATATGAGATTGAAACAAAAATCACAATGCATACATACATACTGGGTGCTTATATATATATATATATATATATATTTGCCTTTTTTTTTAATTTCTAGGTCATACTTCGGTAAGGCTTCACCTGTCTCCCTGTTTCTTAAAAATGAAATGCAAGACTGCAGCCTCCAGAAGTGCTCCCGATACTGCAAGACTAGCAATAAATTCCAGAGTGTCAGCCACACTGCACAAAACCTGTCATCAAAACTGACACCCAGAGATCTTCCCCACCCCTGTGCCAAGGACAGAGGGGCAATGGAGACAGAGCTCCCTCTTCTCCAACATGACTGAGGATTTTTAGCTGCAACGGCATCTGCCACTGTTTGGTCTGTTCTTATTTTCCTAAGAGAGAAAGTAGGTTTCTAACACTGTTAAGCAAAAAAACCTCACGTGAATTTGCTGCTTGGGAGCTGGCGACATTTTCTTCCCTGGTGCCACTGTGTGGAGACGACTCCCAGCTCTGCCTTCGTGAACGAGCAACTCCACAGTTGTTCTGCTGCAGGTACCGGAGGAGGGAGAAGCATCCTGCCTCCACATGTCCCTACAAGCCTTGAGACTAACTGGAAAATTCACCGAAGCTCCTGCAACCCCTGAAAAACCAGGAATGCTTCAGGCTTGGCATCTAACTCGGGTCAAATTCAGTCTTGAATCTGGCTGCAGCAGAGGGGAGTGGTGAACCCACGTGAACCCAGAGATGCCTCCCCAGCTCTGAACAAACCTGCTGGCTGGTAGAGCTCTAGCACACAGGCTGCAGGTATTTTTAGACACCAGCTTACACATACTATTAGCTAACATACAGATGTACTCCAGAGGATCCGCCTGAGGATGTTCCTATCCAGGAAACTGCTTTGCCTATTTGGAGAGAAAGGCCCTATCCTCAAAGTTAAAACCAGAACTGAAGTTCCTTAGCTTTCAAGTAAGTTGAACCTTAAAAACATTCCTCTCTTAATGCAAACACAGGCAGCTGGAACATCTCCCTGCATCCATCAAAAGCTGGCAGTGAAATGGCTGCAGGAAGTCAGCCAGGGCTGAACCTGGATGGAAACCCTTCAGCAGGGGCATTCCCTCGGGCAGAAGAGCTCTCTTCCACTCATCCGCTTTCTCCTCTCTCAAACATCTCAGATCCTTCTCCGAACAAAGTGATTTCCCTGCGTCTTGCTCCTGTACTTGGCTGGGGACTCAACCTTTACTGGTAAAACGAAATCATTTGAGAATAAACAGCCTTTGCTAACTGACTGGTAAATCTGCAGGCTCCAGGTGGATAGGTCAGCAGATAGCAGTGTTCACCTTGCTCTTGCAGCAGCTTCAGCCTAACTTGTATGTGGTGCTTTGCCATCTCTCTGAGACATGTCAGCAAAGAAACTGTGTGGACAGCACTGTGAGCTACCCTGTAGTGGACTCTGCCCAGCTTATGCTCTGAACTGAGATTATAACTGTTTGCTCTCCGAGAAAAAGAGGATAAACAGACCTAAACATCACTTAACCACAGCGTTCTGAATCTGGAGCCAAACCCACGCGTTTATTGGTCTATTTCTCTATAAACAAAGACAAGAAGCTTTTGGAGATCAAAACATCAAGAGCACCAAAAATGCCTTTTAATTTAGCAAGCAATAATCTGAGCAAACGTGTCCTGGAAAGCTTCTTTCTACCCACAGCATAAGAACATATTCTGCAGAACTCTTTATTTACTGAGTTCTGCGCATGCCTGTCATCATTTAACAGAGACCTTCGATAGACTTGCATGAAGCTGCAGAGAGCACCTGACCAGCAGAACTCCTGTCCCAGGTGGGCTGCATACCGCCTCCCACACTGCACAGGAAGGCTTTACAGAGCTTCTGAGGGCTAGTAAATATAAAATAGCTATGAGGTAGCGGATTTGTTACCAGCCTCAGCACTGGAGAAGGCCAGAAGCCCCCAGCCTTGGCCGCTCAGCCCTGGGAAGCGCAGCCTTGGTCCCGACACAGCGACGACGGCCAGGATTGCTGGGCACCCCAGGGCCTGGCATGGCCTGCGAGCTGCGTTCCCAGCTAACAGATAGAGCCTGCGATCAAACCAGCAGGATCAACACCCAACAGATGGATTCTTATCCAAATCGACTCCACCATAAATATCTCTGTCAATCTGTAACCTACAACTGTAAAACTCCTGAGCTACCGAGGGAACTATAAAAGGTTTCACTTTGCTGCTTCCTTAAACTCAAGCAATGATGAATATCCTGTAGCTAATTCCCATACATTTACCTTTATCCTCTACTATTTAAATAAAAGTCTCAGTGCAAACAACTGTTACTTATAAGTCTGCCACCCAAGAAGCATCAAGTCAGAAACGAATTCCTAGCAGCAGCAGCTGAACCTGACCAGTTCTGCTTAGAAAGGGGATGGTATTTCGTTCCAATTCGTAAAATGAATAAAACATTTCAGCAAATGTGCCAGCCTTTCAGGAAAGCTTCCAGCAGGGGCCAAGGGCTGCCTGTTCCCTCCCTCTCCCTGCGACTCAGAAGGTGCAATGGGAACCTGCAGGGCTGACTGCCCGATGACAGAGAGGAGAGGCAACCACAAGAGCCAGAGCAGTAACTCCTAGGAAGGAAATAGGAAAAGAGAGGCAGGCTGAAATTCCTTATTTTTGGCTCCTAAACAGTTAACATTACAACTTGAAAGGAGCAGGCTACCTTTCCCCTTTAGTAAGCACAGATTGTCATAACACTCATCAAAGGAATAACCCAGAGAAATTAAAATACTTGCCTGCAAGCTGAGAAACACCACAGGAACATGTTTGTCCCATTAATCATACATTGCCAGGACCTGCAGTGAGAACCAACACTGTTTTAAGCTTGTCGGGCTTCAGACACCAAGCATGAACTGAACGACTGCAGGCAAGGCCCCACTGCACAAACCAGCACATAGTGAGAGGTGCTGGTCAAGCCGTGGGCCACAGGCAGCTGGCACCAGCAGCACAACCAATGCACAGGCACCACTTGCTTTCTGTGGCACTTGCTGGACGCAAAGCAAGGGATGCCAGTCTGCTACACAAGCCCCAGCACAAGGCCCACCCATGCTTTGTCCAAGGCTCTTAGCAATATAGGGTATCTGAAGCTTAATGGCTCCATCCAGACCTTTCTGTTTGATAGCACAGATGGATTTATCTTCTACAGGCGCATCTAATCCCATTCTGAACCCATTTATTACTTTGGCCTCCACAACATCTTGTAATAAAGATATTGTAACTTAATTGTGTACTGCATGAAAAAAAGAAAAAACATTTTTTTGGCTTGGTTTAAACCTGATGACTGTTCAGCTACTCCTGATATTTGTCATTTATCCATTGCATCTTCCTGAAATCATCTCTTACTCGAGACACTTTTCAAAGTCACTTTTCTGAGCAAAGGATTTGAAGCTGGATACATTTTAGACTTTAGCTCCCCAATCTCTGGAATACATAAGCAATTCAGACAGAGCTCATTTTAGAAATTCCCTCCGAAGCTGAGAAAAGTTTGCCAGCACACGTTTCATTCAAACTGAAATAGTCCCATGTAAAGTTTCACTTGACTAATCAAGCATTCCCCAACCAAAAGATTTTTCATCAAGCAAATGAGACCAAGTGCTTGACTCCAGTCACCTGCACACGTAAAAGGAATCATTGTTATTTGTGGTTTTTCTCTATCTGCTACCTGAATGAGCAGAGGCATCCAGAAGGATTCTGGATTATGATTTCCCAGTCTATGATTTCCCAGCTCTGGCTTCCTGCCCTCTGGCACCCAGGAGCACCCATGCTGACAGACAGGGGCTAGAAATGTCTCCTGATGTCTCACCAGCACCGAGCAGAAGGAAGGACCTTCCTCAACCTGCTGACAGTGGGCTCTTCCTCCTTCAGGCCAGGATTTTGTTGGCCTTCTTAACTGCAAGAGCAGTGTTCCGTATTCCTTGTCCCATTCAATTCCTTGCCCCATTCAGCCAGGGATCAACGCTCTCCCTGGTCTTCCTTTTGCTGCCATCTGAAGAAGTCTTTCTTGTTGCCCTTCACACTGCTCACCAGATTCAACTCCAGGTGGGTTTTAGCTTTCCTAACTACTGCTTTTCATGCTCACAGGGCCAATATATTCCTCCTAGCTCACCTGCCTCTGCTTCTACCTCCTATCTGCTTTCTTGTAGTGTTTGAGCTTCGTGAGGAGCTCCCTGGTCACCCATGAAGGCTTTCTGATGCCTGCATATTGGGATGGACCGTTCTGTAGCCTGGAAAAGGTGATCCTCAGAAAACAACCAGCTTTCCTGAAAGCTTCTTCCCATGAGATTCTTCCAAGCAGAGCTAATAGGCCAAAGGCTGCTCTCCTCAGGCCAGAGTGGTGATCCTGCTACTTGCCTTGCTGAATGATAACTTTAGAACTGCTCTTTGGAAAGTCAATGTGATCAAGGGTAAGCTATTGCATTGCTCAATATCTCAGCTTCCCCCTTTAAAAAAAAATTAGCACAACAGCCTTCCTCCACCTCAAGGCTGCATCAAGATAATAGAATATGTTAGAAGAAAGCAGCCCCCGGGGTCACTCGCCATGTTCCTCGGGAGCCCGCGCAGGCTCTGCCGTCCGGTGAGGGGCATCCACACGGCCCAGCCAAAATCCCCCCTGGCACTGCAGCTCCAGGAGAATCCTCCAACAGGGCAGGGACCAGCACCCCCTTCTCTGTGTTCACACTGAACAGATGCCAAGAGCCATCCGCCTTGTCTTTAGTCCTATCCTTTAGTCCTTTAGTGCTATCTCAGTCCTAAATCCATTAATAGCTTCTGCGCTCATGATGGTCTCCCTAGGAAACCTCCATCATACACACACAGAGAAACCAAAACACAGCACAGGTAAAATGACTCGCCCTGGGTCACAGGGCTTGTAGATGCAAGAGTAAAATCCCAGGTCCCCAAATTCTAGCATAATGTTCTACCTCTCTGAACTGTCCATCATCTTGCTGGACAAGCATCTAAGAACAATATACGACCCTTCAAAACAGTCATGTTTTGCTCTCATTCAGATGCTATCTAAAAGCCTCTAATTAGGCCCATTACCAACAAAGACATCAACCTGGACAGTGAACTGCACCAGAAAGACTTTCTAGCTCTCCCTCAGTACCAGGCATGGTCTGGACATGGCCCCAGGGAGCAGGGACACTCCCCACACCGCTCTGCTGGCAGAAGAAATGATCCACGTACCCAGATGTATCTATATGGAGAAGTGGACTGGAATTCATGACAGTAGAGTGGACATTTCACCGTGTCCGCTTGCACAGCGGACAATTCTTCCCACCAATTAAAAAGTGACTGCTCCTCCAGAGCAGAGAAATGGTTTGCAGAGTTTCTCCAGAGTAATTACTCCCTCTTAGGGCAAAGCTCTTCTTGTTTGCTCTAAGGATGCACATCCCTTTCAACTGCATCACCTCCCTTCATCACAAGGAACTGATGAAAACTTAGGATAAGGAGGAGGAAGAAATAGGATAAAATAATGGAAGAAAGAAAGGGGGCTATGACACGTACTTTTGGCAGAGAAGCAAGGAACAGCTCATGGCAAAAATTAAAAAGTAAACAGAGGAAAGAAACAAGCATAACACAAAAATTAGCAGCAAGTGATTCAGTGCCCATGCAGTGCTGATCAGCAGGACAGCTCTACCCCTCAGCATCTAGTTTAGGCAGTGTAAACTCAGCTTTTGTACCTCATGACCCAAAAACCAATTCCAGACACATTATGTTTTATGCCTTCTGCAAGAGAAAAAGAAGGTATAGGAGATCCAGTTGGCAAGAGCTTAGCAATATAGCTACAAAGAGCTGTAATTCTCCTGTCTACAAACGCAGCCCCTCTTCTAGGGGGAACAGTGGCCCCCTTGCCTTTCCACGGCCACAGCAGCTACTCCCTGCATCCCTGTGGAATATCCTCTCGCCAGGAGCCCTGTGCTGAAGCAGCCTGGCACTGTCACAAGCACCCTGTAATGAAGAGCTGCACAGCAGCGTGACCCTAGGGCACAGAGGGAAGCTCCAGAGAGAAAGAGCAGCTCTCTTAGCAGCAGTGAAGAACAGCAAGTGCTAATTCCAAACATGTGCGTCTACCTGGCTGTGCTCAGACCCACTGTGTAAGGGCTCTGTCTCAGTTCTTTAGGTGTAAATACAGAAAAATTTTGAGCTTCAGGGGAGTAAACTCAGCAAAATGTGTACCTTGTGGAGTCAGGAAGGATGAGAGGGAGCAATTTTCATCACTCACCATCAGAATGTGCTGCAAAACACATATTTATCAAGCCACTCTAAGAAACTATTCCTAAAGACAAAAGCAAAATGCATACCTTATTCTCAACTCTCTGCTCTGAATGAGATGGACTAGACTCAAGAATTCAGGAACCTGAGACTCGGGGAACTTATTAGAAAGCATATTCCCCACAAACAAGCTAGCTCTTCTTCAAAAGACTTAGGAACCCCTGGATTTTATTTTAAGGCCACATTTGAAGTGTGTTTCAAAGCATACATGCCATGTGGCTTTTAAGCCTAAATGTGTCTCTTATTAATGATCCGGGATCTTCAGCAGTGTTGGGGAGTTTTGTTTCATTTTAAGCAGCCTTTGCTGCTCACCTCTAAGCACAGTTGGTGTGCCCACATCAACATGTAAGCAGATACCCTCCTCAGCCTTTTGGATTCACAAGTTTCTTCAATACATCAGCAAAGATTAAAGTGTGGCTAAACCTCCCCTTTTATCTTGGCATAATTCGTTTTTACATCATATCAACCTTCTCCAGGGCTGGATATTTGCATATTAATAATGCAGCCTGCTTTTTAATTCCTCTCCCTCCCCCATTCCTTTAGCTTTGTATATTAAAAAGTGTCGATAGATAAGACTTGGCTCTCAAATTAGCAGTGCCAGCAAAGCAGAGTTCAAATTATTCAATTAAAACACAGAGACAGCTATGTTTACAGTCCTCCCACATTGGAGCTAAGCTGGGATTTCACACACAAAGAAACTGCTCTGCTCTAATGCTAATGGAGGAGGAGGAGGTTTAATCACTTCCCCAAACCTGTTAAAATCATCTGGAAAGAAAGGTTTGAAAGTCTTAACTATTTCATAGTGACTGGGATTCCTGTAAACACTGGGTGAAGTGAAAATAGACTCAAGATGCAGTTTCCTGGTTCTTTTAAGGCACTGGTGGGCTGCAGATAGCAAGCGTGGGCTGTGATCAGAAGGAACAAGCGAGCTCTTCTCTGCCTCATCGTCTCTCCCCAGTGGCCTTGTTGTGCTGGAACTGCTACTCCTGCAGCTGCACAGTTAGCTGGGCCAGGGAGCCAAGCCACCAAAAAGCATATATATTTTTTAATGTCAGTTTTCTGCCAGGTCATTTCCTTCTGCACAGCTGCATCAGCAGCAATATTAGCAGAACGAAACGTGGCTGGGACACATGGTTGCAAGGTGGGGAGAGACTACTCCTTCTGACAGCAGCTAGCACCTTAGCCAGCTCACAGTAGCTGTGAAGCCACGGTGTGAGACTCTGATTATCCAGCTTCAACTGCGGAGAGAACTGCACTAACTTTAGACTAGAGTATGGGAGAATCAGGGCAGAGAGCTCAGGCCAGGCTGAGAGCCCAGAAGGTACCTACATTCTTGAGTAGTTTTTACCCATGGATAGATAACGTGGAAGAAAAACCCTGCATACAGAATGACAATTCTTTCCAACTCTGCAGATTGCAGTGATTCTCTTCTACAAGGCTTCAAGCCAGCGCTCATCAACATCAGCAGCAGTTTTTACCCAGACCTCCACAGGAACAGGATCAAGCCTGCAGCCTCTGCATACAGCAATGAGCAGCAGCTGCTGCCCTATTTCCCTCTACACTGTTGTGCTCCCAGGATCTCATTATTTTATTCCCTACTTTTTGGTATTTGCAAAGAAGGTGAAATGAAAAAAAATTAATTTGCACAATACTGTTTCATAAATAAACAAAGAATAAAGAATCCTCTGCTTTTATGTTATTTTCTTTTGAGTTGTTGATGTTGGTTTTTAAAAATCTTAAGATCAGTAATTACCTAATTTCCTAATAATTAAATAAAAAAGTCTGAAGCTATTCCAAGGGATTGACAAAAGTACATGAATACATTTTTGCACTCATAGCAGCAACACTACATGACAACGTCATGTCCTGAAGAAGGTGGCTGTTGCTGAAACTTGTACCAGTTGCAGTCACTGAATGCCTCCTTTTTCCTCACAGCATGTACTGCATGCACACAGCAAGGTTGTAAAACACACTGTAAGGATTGGTGCAAGTGTTGCAAAAGTGCTAATTCTCACATTCTGAAATTTCTGCAGGAGGAGCTTTAGGGTCTTGCCCTGGGCTCAGCATATGGGAGACTCCCCACTGCAGCCTGTATGTCAGAGGGAAAGCTAAACAAGCACATTCTCATGTCTAGGGAGAAACCATGACAGATTGGTTCCCACTAAGGAAAAGTGCTTGTTCTGCACATGACACAACAGCCCTTCATGGGACTCTCAGAGGCAGGTACAAAGTTGCCTTTTCTCTGTACACTCTTTCCGCTAAGGGAAAGAAGGGCCTAGGAAAAAATGACATCATTGGTGGAGATTGTATCTGCTCCAGACAAACCTGGAGCTGCTACCAGAGACTCCAAATCACAGGAGTTATTTAAAAGGAGAGGAAAACAAAACAAAGAGATAAAAAGATAAAAGATACTAAGAAATACTGGCTCTCCTTAGTGACCTTGCAGATTTGCAGTCTCTCCAGCTGCATTACAGCTTTGTTTTGTTTCCCTCTAGACCCAGGAAAAACAATAACTTCATTTCAGCAAAAGTGTTACCTAACCCTTATTTGGCACTTTTTACCTGTACCTTCCAAAAGGGGTTGATATCTCTCTGCATGTAATGGTGTGAACTCTATCAGCAGAACACAAGCCACTCAGAGGGGCCAGTACAGAGCCGGGAGTTGCAGCCACGAGCAGCACACCCAGCAGAAAACATCCATGAATTCCTGCTCTACGCTAAAATGTAAAAAACCAACCAAACAAAAAACCCCACCTCCTATCTAATCTACTGACTTGAGAATTGAAGTTTCTAGTATAACATCAATATTTAGAATCTGAATATTTTTGTTTTAAATACAGGAATTGTGAATGGCTGTATTCTTACAGGGGTTCACACAGTCTGACCAGGCTGTCCTCGTTCAGGCAGCTGGGTCACTGATGCCTGTGCTCTTCCCAAACGGGCCCTAAAAGAGCCCCATGAAAAGTGCTGCTGCCCTTGGCTACATGGAAGTTAAAGATGGGCATCTGTCTCTGAGGCAGAAAATGGGAGACACTCCTTTATTTCCACTGGGATAAGAAAGACCCACAAAACAGATAATAAATACCTGTAAAACACTGAGAACAGCAATAGTGCAATGTTAGAGATCACCACCCGTTTCTGAGTGACAGTCAGTCGTACAGTTTGGATGTGCCCTCCCCTCCATCCCTGGCAGAAAAATCACAAAACTCCTGTCTGTAAAATACTCCTGACAACCAAGAGCTTATCTAGGCATCTCAATGATTTTACAGTGTTACACATATCCTAGTATCACAAGAATATGTTTTACCTTGAGGCAAATGTTTTAATTTATGTGCATGTGAGCTATTTGCAATACCTCCACCAAACGGAGCCCATATAACCCGCCGGATGGCTTTCACCCAATCTTCCATTTCGTTCTGGGAATTAGCCATGAGCAGGAAAGCTTCGTGATTGACAGGCATCTTTTCACGGTCCCCTGCACCACCTGAAAGACAGAACACACATTGCTCAGCATTAGCTCAGAAGAGAGCAACTTGTACTTAAAACCACCACAAGTCTGGATCAAAATCATCAAATCATCACTTGAATTGGGCATTTTTATATCTGCTTTCCACCAACGTGTCACACAGGCAGCCAGAGGAACAAAATTGATGTAAAAAACACATGGTTGGAATGTGGGAATTCGGAGCCTGTTGTTGGGCACCCCATAAACCATGGGAAGGAGAGCAGAGGCTGTGAGATCCACAGGAGGAGCTACAAGAGCTGCACACCCC
This sequence comes from Nothoprocta perdicaria, assembly GCF_003342845.1. Lineage (NCBI taxonomy): Eukaryota > Metazoa > Chordata > Aves > Tinamiformes > Tinamidae > Nothoprocta > Nothoprocta perdicaria. The sequence goes on from NW_020454206.1 coordinate 1,673,956, forward strand.
TGTTCTGGACAAGGAGAGGTTATTCCCACAACGAAGGGGCAAGGGCACTGTGAGACACTTAAGCACTTGAGGCGCAGAAGTCTCAAGATCATGTTACTTTCCCCAAACTCGTGGGAATTTCTAGCCTCAGGATGGAAAGAGGCACATTCTGATTTTGGATCCAGCCCAGGATTTTGAAGAGAAGTCTTGGGGATATAAATCTGACTCTCCCACTTGAAATAAAAACTCCAGGAGTCACTAACGTTAGCGGACAATACTACTGGAAAGCATCAACCAGAGTATCACATGGGCTCAAGCTGCCCCATACATCTGTCATTTACGGATTCCCCAAGACTTGCAGCACCTGAACCCTTCTATTTCCACTTGCTTTTAGCTCAGCACTCCAGCCAGCTTGAACCTTCCCCCTGTTTTACAGCCCTAAGCTGCACACAGCCCAACAAGGGCTACCGCAGCACATAATGGTTTTATTGGAGCCGTCTCCGTAAGGAGGCTACGGAGCTGGCCCAGCAGAGCAGCTGCATCCGAGAGGCTGCAGCTTCTTCCATCTCCACGGAAACTGCCCCGGCTTTCCAGGGAGATAACGTCTCCGTTGTTGTTGTGCCGCCGCTCCCGGGCCCGCACGGGCTTTACAGCTACTGCATAAGCGAGAGCCGCCGGTCTGGGCTGAGCAGCTCAGATGGTTCCTGGAGTTCAGAGATAAGAGCAAGACCCCAGCGTGTGCTGCTTCCTGGGGAACCGGTACACACCACGCACACCTCCTGAATCCCAGTTAATCCAGGGAAAAGAGCAAGCCAAGGAAGTACTTGTTCTCACTATTAATTGTTTCCCGGCCTAGACACATTCGTGGATCATGTTCTGTTTTTGCAAAGCGTAAGGGGTAAAAGGAGACCTGGCTGGAAGGGTTTTGTGACTCCCTGAAAAGCAATTTGCTGAACCAAGAACCTGGAGCAATCTCTCGGTAGTGCACAGACAACAGGTCCGGGCCAAGGCACACTGCAAGAGAAATAGAAGCCAAGACTTTCTTTCCCTGCACGTATCCCAGGTCTAATTTTCTTCGTGTCATCCTCCCAGCCCATGCTCCCATCTCGGATTTACCAAACGATTCACACCCACACAGTACATGCAGCAGAGCAGCTGCCCTGGCAGGCACTGGACGCCAAGCTCTGGGATGCACAAGGCCACATGCAGGAGCAGAGGGCAACCCGGGCCTGGGGCTTTGCTTTGGACACCCTTATCAGGGTTCTTGGGATCTCAGTGCTGCAGTGAAATGAGATAAGCCTTAAAGAATTCAGCTCACCCCATAATTACACATCATTTTATTTCAGTCTCTAGTAGTTCCACGTTGGCCCTTCTCATCTCAGCAGACTTGCATCCTTCTGGCCGACCATCAGTCATCCCTTGGCTCTCTTCACAGCATTGAGGCCTTATTACTGCTACCAGCAGTACACAGAGCATCTTCAAAACAGCTGATAGATACGGTACAGCTGGGACATTCGTAGCTGCCCATTGACTAACTTGCCTTTGTTAAGTCCTAGACTTGCAAAATGAGATGTCTTGCTTAAATTTAAGGGACTCAACAGAGGTCTGGTCTGCCCCAGGTATGAAGAAGAGCACAGAATCTTAGCTGAGAATGAATTACTGACTGCAGATTTGGTGAGCACAGCTGAACTAAGCCACACAAAGACTGACATAGAAGGTGTGATAAGCAGTGAAGGGGCAGCGTTTCTTCCTACGTAACAGAACGGAACCAGTAACTAGACTGGAACAGAAGTGGTGCCTCAGTCTCTTCCCACTGAATCACTGTCCCACAGGGACCTAACTACAACTAGCCTTCCCCTAAGATGTTACTTTTGACCAGCCAGTTGCCTTCTCAGTCTTCCTGGGCCTTTTCTATGCAAATGTCTAGGGAAAAATATTTACGTTTTTATTAGTCAGTAAAAAGAAGAAACTGGATGGGAAAAAATCCCATATACATTACAGAACCTCAGCCTGAGACTCGGCCAAAAACTGCACACGCAGCTCCCCTGTGGCTGGCTCTCCCCCACTGATGCTTTAAATAGCAGCAAGGTCATGATCCTAACGAGCTGCCTGTGGGAGAGACAGTAGTGACCGGCACAGGAGCACAAGCAAATACTACTGAACACACAGGCACTAGTTTGGAAAATAGAACAGGCTTCAGGACTGCTTTGTAAAGAAAACCACCTGTGTCAGCGTGGGACTGAAAGCACAGCAGCAGCGCAGGCAGAGCTGCCTATAAGTAATTTTTTTCTTTTACAACGTGACCTTGTTCCTTTCCCTGCACTGCTGGCACCTTTCACTGCATCCTGGGGGCAACCAGCAGAATTGGAGAGTTCCCTAAAGGACAGAGTCCAGACTTGCCTCCCCGTGCTGTTAGGTATATTAGCAAACAGATTTTGAGAGCCTCAGCATCCACAAGAACTAGAAACAGCTGAATTCAAACCTCAGATCTGCTTAAATAAACAAACAAACAAGAACTCCCCACATGCTTTAGAAGTCCAGAATTTAACCCAAAATCATAGATACTTCATTTTCTGGGCCCAGATCCAAAACAGGACCTCCTCCTCGTGGGATTCAGACTTGAATTGGCAATGCAAACACTGTATGAATTCAAACAAACTGGTCTTTAGCAACTGGAAAACCATTTCAAGCCTCTCTGCCTGCAAACGTCTAGGTGCAGGACTTTGCTCTTGCCTGTCACAGCAGTGAGAAGCTCAAGGTCGCTGTGAGAACCTGTGTGGCTGCGGAGCTGCAGCAGGGCCCAGCCCCGGCACACACAGGCTCAGGCAGCACCGCTGCTGCGCAAACCAAACAGGGCTCGGGCTGCTCAGCATCCTTCTCACAGGGAGAAATGCCCTGCTAAGCGTTTTGAGCACAGACAAGGGCTTTCCATTGCTTGAACAGAACTTCTCACACGTCCTTAATCAGGCTCCTGTACAAACAAGGCTGCTCCTCTGAGACTGTCGCTGCTCAGCTCGGGCCTGCCAAGGGCAGACATTCCAGCCCTTCTGCTCACAGTTACTTCCAGCTCTAGCCTGGAGGAAAAATAAAACCATTTGCAAACACACAGTGCAAGCACCTCAACATATGTGGAAGAAGCAGGGGGCTTAATTTTGGAGAAGTTAATCCAACAGCTTCGGCACTGACCTCTGCCTTGGGCCTCCCCCTGCATTCAACCGCCTGCTGCGCTGCAGGCTTCCAGTGCATCCTTGTACAACAGGCCCCAGGATCTGTCCCCACCTGCAAACACATGGGCAGCACTATTGGGAGAGAAACAACGCACACTTTTCAGAGCATGTAACATGACAGCGACCACACAAGTACATACTGGAACACCTGGAAGGATTCAGGGACTCATTCTGCTATTGCTCGCCATCCAAAGCTGCAGATCCCAGCAGAAACCTGTACTCCGCCAGCCCTGCCTCTAGGCACCTCTGTACAGCCTTTATTTAGCTCCAGATTCTAAGTTCCAGAGCAGCAACGCTTTCTCTTCTGAGCCCAGACTGGCAGTGATGCTGTTATAAACCAATTGCTCAGGTAGCTCATGTAACTGCATCTTAGATGGCCTTGGATCTATCTGCTGCTGCCATCTGTACGGCATTTACCTCAGAGCAACATGTCAACTCCTAATCCTTAACACTAGTCATCATTCCAGGCTCCATACCAAAACAGAGAAGAACAAACATGGAAGGACTGGGATAAGTGACTTGCCAATGGTCAGATGCCGCACTGCAGCAGTAACAGAAAGTAAAACCCACACCGCAACCCGCTCCTTATTGAGCAATCCTTCATTTTAGGCCCATTTTATTCTGGAACGTGTGCACTGGAAAGTGGAAAACATACGGTTGCCAATGTGCCATATTTACCTGCCCTGCGTTTCGAAGAACCTCTAACTGGAGATCTGTTGCATACCCCTCTTTCTAAAGCTGTCTCCAAAGAGGAAACTTCATGATCGTTCTTGGGCCTAGAACTTCATTCACACAGGAACGACCTTCATCAAACGATGACGTTTGTGGCATCAAGCCTCAAATCCCCTTTCTTTGCATGAAGACCACAAACCTGAGCAGCAGGGCCACACTGCCTGCCATGAGACACTCCCGCCCCAATGCACGAGTGAAGAACTTCCTCACTCGCGAGTATGTTTGCTGTCAGGTTCTGCTGAAGGTTGGCAGCTTCTCTTTCCACCAGGTTTGCCTTCCTCCATAATCCATACACACATAAACATGCAAATAAAATCAAGAATGTTCATACGTGACACGGATGTTCAGCACAACAGGCTGAATAATTTCTAAATGAAGAGATTCTGTGTTTTCTGCTCACAAAGCAAGCTTGCCTTTCCTCCCATTCTTACACAGTTCTGCTCACTGATGCACTTGATTATCAATGGGAGTACTGAAAACCTTCACAAATGCTTGCATATAAGCATGCATGCACATATGTATATATATGTACATGTGCTTTTACAGTGTGTGCAGCGATGAACGGCAGTCCCAAGGCTGCACTATCAAAGGGGTCCTCGATGGGCCCAATGACACATTTGCCCGCAGTACTACAGCAAGTAGTGACAGGAAGGCTTTGATTACAGACAAGCAGCAACAAAGATCTTGACAAATGGAGAAAAGAATAACATCCATAGCTGAAAAAGAACAATCTCAATGATTCATCTTCCCTGACCTGCTCTTGATGGTTGTCTTAAAGGCAAGCATCGCATTTGGAGATCTAAGGTCTTACTGCTAATGAAAGAAGGTGAAAAATGAGCTGAAGGAATTCTGTCAAGATTAAGGGCAGCTATATTAAGTGAATCTTCTTCTGTAAAGCAAAATAAAAAATAGCCTCCATCTTTGGATTACAAAAGAACTAAGAGCGAGCAAGCAAAAGGTCACTGAGAGCGCTCGGAGAAGTCGCTTGAAATCTAGCTCAGTTCCTCAGTCCCTGCCTTTGATTCTGGCTAATCTTTGTCCTGAACCTCTCCCCTGAGCCCTCTTTCCCTTCTCCCTTAAAAAGTTTCCAAGAGCAAGACTGCTAGAAATAGACCCAGCCTAGAAGATCTGAATCTTGCGTCAACCTACCACCTAAGGCATGCAGGCTCCCAATAACTCCACTTCTTTCCTGCTATTTTTTTCTGGATGAGCCTTTAACAGAAGGGAGAGATGTCTGGGAATAGCAACCTGACCTTGAAATGCCCTATTTGGGCTATTTGAGAACACAAAAAGCAGCAAGAAAAATCCGAAGAGCCAAGGAATGGAGGATAAAATTAGGAAAAACTGGCAGGAACTGGCAGGCTATGATTTGCAAAGATTCGAGCAGTAAGCAGTGATGTGTACTTGCCATGATTAAATACACCCACATCTGTAAAGCCTGGCAGCTGAGAGTCCATTTGTGATCCCATTCAAAAAAAGCTTATTAAAAAAAAAAATGGAATTTACTATCAGGCAGAGAGCAAATAAAAGAAATGAGTTTTGGATCAAAATCTATTTTGTCTCAGTTCCCATGGTCAGCATAATGTCACTTTTTCCTAAAGAAACATGCTCCTTTGCAGGGGAAGCATGTTTTATTTCCACATTTTACAATCAGAAATGAGTTTCTCATATTCAGCTTTCACTTGTTGCATGATCGGTGCCGTGAGGAAAGTGAAATTTTAAATACTTTTATTGTACCGGATAAGTCCAACTCATAAATGAGCTAGTTCGTGTTTTCTTAAGCCAGGATTTGCAACTGTGTGCTAGGTTCTCACCGACTTTTCAGTCAAATATAAATGCCTAATCCCTTAAACACTTTGGAACTCAGCAGGCTTAGTGATAGTTATAAGTAGGAGGTGATCAAATTTTCAACGAACAGCCCTTGGAGGGGATTTTCAGGAGTCTCTGACTGATTTCAGATCCCAGATTTCAGACCTTATCCCAGAGGACGATGCAAAGGCAAGTCGACATGTTCAAGCCACTGCTATCTGTAGCCAACTCCTCCCAACACACACAAACACACACAAACACACGCGCCTTCTGTGATGCCGGAGCCACAAACCACTTTAAAGAAGCACCAAAGAGCTTAAGCCTTAGAACTGTGGCTTCATACCCAAAAGTTTGACAAGACTTAACAGGTAGAGAGGCCCAGTTTTTCTTGTACTTATACAGAGACTACAGAAAACAGTTAAAATGTTGACTAGCATTGCATCTCAGTTGTCAGGATGAAGGATATAATTACAAGAACTAGAGGATATTAAAGATTATGTGATTCCTTCATACATCAGATATATAGTAGGTTGTTTGGACTCTCTTTTTTTTTTAAACTCCTATCAGAAGATGCCTATCTCGGTGTATGTGTGATCAGTACTGCTCTAGTCTTATCTAATACTCAGAAAAGTAAACTGAAAAACGTGTTAATCCTACCAATTACTTCAAATAAATCTAAACCTTGACAGGGAACAAGTTCACATTCCAGGTCTGTCCTACACTATCAATTGAACTTACACACAGGTACCTCAGGAAAAAAAGAAGATGCCATACAAAATAGAAGGGACAAAGCCAATTTCAAGTGCTCTTAAAGTAAGGGCAAGTAGCACTGTGCACAAATGCCACCTTAATCCCTGCTTATAAAACCTGTTCTCCATTACTTGGCACTTTGCAAGGTTTCAGTCTACCTGAGCTGAAATTTTTCATATCCTTTACCTGCCTTAGGCTGAACTATGAGAAGTTTCATTAAAAAAAAATGGTTCAGCCACTTTTAAGTTACACCTCTGGTGTTAAGAAGTGTTGTAATTGCTCAATATTCTCATGTTTTCAAAGACTTAAAACTCCACAGAGTGAACTGCTGTATTGCCAGTGCTGTCCTGCTGCTCGCTGTGGTTGGACTCCGGCTTTGTGTTGGCCAAGCTGAAGGCACCGTTATGGGAAGGCCTCTCTCCCGTGGCAGCCCCAGTCTCTGGGGTTGGGATGGTCGCAGGCATCATGTGCAGCTGCTCAGCAGGTTAATTTTCTCTCCCTCTCTGCAGATGCTTCCCCAAGCAGGGATGATAAGTGAGAGAATGGAAAAGTTGCACAGCCTTCTTGCTAGCATCAAGTAGAGGCTGCTTTCCCCCATATCCTTCCCCTTACTTCTGCTCCAGAAAACCAACTCCTGCAGTCTCTCCCTCTCCAATTCATTTCAAATCTGCACAGCTAGAACTAGCTCAGCCGATAGGTGCTCCGTTGTGTGCGACTGCTCGCACTAAGGGAAGCTCCTAGCCATTTCACTGGCATGGAAAGGAACCCAGGAGAAACCCAACACGCGCAGAGGCGCTGCCTGCCCCTGCAGGGCCCGCTGCAAGAGGCGCATTGAGGAGGAGGCAACCAAGAATTTGAGGGTATAAAAGCAATTACCAAGGCATGCACAGAAGATGCCTAAACCAGTGGCATGCCTGTGCAGAGCAGGCCATGCTGCGCCGTGTGGCTCTCAACAGTGACAAGTGTTGGACACTTCCAGGAACGTATCTCATTATATACTCCAATTGTGGTTATGTCTACATGCTATTATGAGAGAAGAAATTTCTTCCTGACTCCAGGTGATGATCCTTCATGCTTTGAAATGTCTGAATGAAAACGACTGGATGATTTTTATGCATTACCATGCAATCACAACCACCTTCCTCATAAATATTTCCTCAGTTCTTTGACACTGAAGACAACAGTGGAGTGAGATCTTAAATCCTGGAGAGAAATTAGTCACCACAACATCAGAATGACAAACTCTGCTCTATTTTTCTTCAACAAATCCATGCTGGAAAGATAATATCCAGCTTACACATTCTTCTGGGAGTGCTATTGTGCTCACATTTTCCAAAACCTCATCGGTACGAGTGGAGTGGCTCTCATGCCTTCTAAATACGTCTCACTGTAACTATTTTTTCCTCCTTCTTCCCTCTCATTAGTCTGAATTTTCTTACTCTTGCACCTACTGCACGATTAAGTTAAAGACTCCCTCCCTGTATTTTTAAAAGACAATGTGCTTGCCATCTTTGCCAACTCTCTGCACTTTTTACTAGGAAGAACCAGAGAGAAACCAATGGCTGCTACAGCTTAGGCTGAAGACACCAGGCCTGTTGCTGAGCACGTACAGACCCGGATCAGTCTGACTGCTTTTACCAGTGTGGCATCAATCACACAAATGAGATGTTCTAACAAGTCACAACAATCTAACACATAGGCAAGATGGGTAGAATACCAGCTGCATTACTTGTAATACTCTGCATAGGCCCTCTATTCACCTATTTTTATACTTACAGGCACAGAAAGCCCATTTTGACAATGCTGATGTTGGTTGGCCTGTCCCACAAACGCATTGGGTCCAGATCATCCACTGAGAAAAGAGCAGGAATCAGTCCATATTCTTCTTGGGTCCCCTCCCTCTGCTCGACCCACTCTGAGCTCAGAGCAGCAGTCACAGACAGCGTTATAAGAATTTTTATCTGCGTGGTCAAAAGCAGGGTAGCAGCCAATAGACCAGAATCTGCTCAGCCGGTGATGTTCTATATTAAAAAACCTTGCAGCTTCTGTTGCAAAACAAAGAAATCTTGATAAGCCTGAAGCCAGCAGCTGCTGCCAGCATTATGCTGCCTTCCTTACCTTGGGGACACCTGCTGAGCTGCTGCCTATTTAATATTACATTAAAAGACTGGCTTTCCAGATAATGAATTATGTATCTGCAGAGAAGCTGTGGTATGCAGGGAGCAAGAGGACAAGGCTTGGAAATGAAAGAACCATTTGGGTTAATGGTTTGCAAAGCTGGAAAGAAAATCACTGATGGTTTTAGGATTGGTCCGGACACCAAATCAGGGAACAGAGTGGATGAGAGGGGAGATGCCAAATGCCCCTTCTTCCCTTCTGCATCGTTTATAGAGGGCAGCCAGGCTTTCAAGCCAAGAAGCTTGAAAGTCATCCCTAACAGATGAGGAGAAAAAAAATAACAGAACTAAACGGTATCACAAACCTTGTGACTGCAGACAGTTGTAGTGGCTTTGCATTAAAGGCATGGGATGCTGCCTTTGCCCATTACTCTTACTTAAATGGGCACAGTTTGGAAGAAAGAATATGCAGATAGCAGCAAACTATGCCTTATCAGTCTGGTCACAGCCTTATAATGCAGATGTCCCTCTTCTAAGAGAAAACTTGAGTTTTTATCTCTGAAGCCAATCTCCAAGTGCTTGCTAAACAAAGATAACTCCTCCATCCTTCCAGGAAGGAGATTTAATACTTCCCTTGTTTAATTTAATTTAGATATGCTGGACACCTAAGCAAGAAAGCTTTAAATAATTACTACAAGAGAGGTATAAACATCTATATACACACATATGTACAGCCAAATATCTGAGTCTTAAGTGTTCCAGTTTGCAGATGCCTTTGCTCCATCCATGTTAAAGGCTGAAGATGAATGAAGCCTGACTAAAGGAGAAGGCAGAGTGTAATAGCTTTTCATGCTGCATGCCTTAATCCAATCCAATTTTGATACTTCTCTGTCAAAATAAAAATATCCAACATAGCTTAGACCATCCTTTACAGATAAGAAATATCAACATCACAATGATTACAAACAATCTTATGACAAGGATATGCAAATAGAAGTATTTGCAGTTTATGCTAATAACAAATAAAGGAAATAAATAACAAATAAAGGAAAAAGAAATCATAGAGATGCAGCATTGCTGAAATATTTCAGTTTTAAACAAGCGAAAAGAGGTTAAAAGGCCTTCCCAAGGCTATACAGTGCATTAGTGGGAAAATGCTTTCTCTATATTGAAAAAAATAGCCTTCAAATTCTACAGTAGGAAATTCCTACATACCAATGAGGAACTGAGATACAGAGAGACTACATGACTTCCAGTATGATACTAGCAAAAAAATAGCAGAGCCAAGAAATAAACAAGATCTGTATCATCCAAGCTTGGTTAAACCCTGGTTTAATCATACGCTGGTTATGTATAGCTGCAAAGGCAGTGCCAGTCCTCAAAAATATAATGTAAGGAGCGAGACAGAACAAGGAGAACAGCATGAGGGTTGCTCCTCCAGCATGGAACGGAAAGCAGGCCCCTTACCCACCACAGCAGCGTGCTGGAAATGGTAAAACTGCGTTAGAGAAGGGGAGAGGGCACCGTGTCCTGCAACGCTGCTCCTTCGCTCAGTGGCTGCCTGTCACCTTCTCCACATGGAGGGCCTGGGCGCCCAACGTGGCTGCTTCCCGCCTGCTGCCTACTCCACATGGAGGGCCCGGGCGCTGTGGTCGGAGGCCGCGCTTCCCCTCAGCGTCGCGGGCGGCGATCTCAGAGCAGCTCCATGGAGCTTGGTCCGCTCGGCGTCACGCTTCTTGGTGGCGCCCGCCTCTCTGCCAGCCGAGCCTCAGAGGCCGGAGGAAGGAGAGGCCCGGATCCCGCAGAAGCCTAGACGCTGCTTGGATAAATCCCCCACTCCCCTCTGGTTTGAACAGCATGCATGAAGGAGGCTTGCACACGAGGCACGTGGCTCTGGGAGTCATTTGCTGAAGGATCGACACGTCCCTGTGCCCTGCCAGCTGCCTTCCTATCTGCAGGCCCATGGGGCCCCGCTCGCTGCTTCCAGCAGGCTCTGGCTCATGTTGGAAGCCAGGGCCTTAGGCAGGACCTTGGCTGCCAGCAGCCTCATCCTCTACCAAGACTTCTTGCCATAATCCCAAATACATCAGTGTAGCACGTTTGCCCCTTGCTGCATCCCAAAGGTACAGAACGAGGTTATCTGTAGGGGTTTAAAGACTAATTTCCTGGGGCAAAAATAGTCCTAGAAAAGAATACTCTCACTTGAAGAAGTAACATGGCTCTCCAGCCTCCTCTTTTGAAAGGCTCACTGTAAGGCTTTGATCCTCTCTATTAGAGCACCCACAAGGAACATGAGGAGGTTAGGGAGAAAAAACTTAACAAAACAGAAGGCGCCATTTACCCAGCCGCGGCTCCGCAATGGGAAGTAAAGCCACAAGGCCCCAATTCTCCGTAGCCATGGATCCGATCAATCCCTCCCCCAGTAGGTCCCCCCAGATCTCCACGGTCCATTTTTCAAGAACGCTGTCAGCAGCGGGGGCTGCTCTCTGCCTGCCTGGCCGGCCGCGCGCGGCGCTTTCCCCTGCAGCCCCAGTGCCCACGGAACAGCAGCCCTCCTTCGAGCCCAGCTTGTTCTGGCTACGAACGGAAACTGCTCCTTGATCATCCAGCTCTGAAGTCTAGTAAACCTACAGTTGCAGCCAAGTAAGGACCACTTGGCAATAACAAATGCTTTTTTTTTTTTTTTTTTCTTTGAATTAAAGAGGAAGAGGCTTTACAGGAACCAAAATTTATAAACCTAATCTCCCCCTGTCCAGGAATCAGGGAGCAGGTGAAAATCAGTGGTAACTTGCCAGATTAGAAACAATTCTGACTGCAAGACATGGCACAGCCCAGTTTTGAGCGCTGCTGAGCTGCTGCTCAGGGAATAGCCAAGGGACAGTAGAAATTTTACTGCAGGGCACATAAGAAAACAGTGGATTTTAATGACAGGCTGGAGAAAGTAGCAAATGTTTTCTGTGGTGCTTAAATAAACAGGGATAGGAGAAATAAGGGAGCCTGTATGTAAGGCTTAATCAAGAGTGTTAATTGGCACTTCTCTTTCCCATATGACCAACGCCACAGGCCCGCCACTTGTCCACAGCCCAGTTCCTGTCCCTAGACCACTTGAAGCTGTGGAGAGAGGTCATGCAGAGACATCACTGCCCTTGCGGCCGTGTTGCTGCTCTGTGCAGAGGCACCAAGAGCTGAGAGCAAGCACAGACCCAATGGAGCCTGTGGCTTTATGCAACTGCACTTTTGATGCTGAGGCCAGGGCACTTTAAAATCATTTAAGGCCTTTTAACAACCACGTTTACTTATAAGAAGGGATAGAAATCTCTTTATTCATATCACTGTACAAGTCTGCAAATAAGGAGCTTTCTGGAGGAGAGCTAGAAGGGACTGTCTCAAGTGATTAGATGAAAACGACTCAGAAACTGGCAGGAGTTCAGCGTCTTCAAAGTCACATTAGTGACAGACGGACACTGAATGGTTCCCTGCCCTGCCGAGGCCTCTATGCCTGGACCAGGAGGCAGTCTAAACAGCTTGCTGGATTTCACAAATCAGAAAGTATTCAACAGACAAAGGCTCAAAGATGTAACAAGATCTATCCTCTTTGGTCCAGGAAACAGCAAGATGCTCTTATTAGGGAAAAGGTATCTGGGGTGTTCAGCTAGCTGAAGATTTCCCTGTTGGTAGAGGCTCCTCGAGGACAAACGCAGGTTGCTTTTGGCTGAGCTTAACCTGACCATCTCTAAAGGTCCATATTACAGCCATGTTGGCTCTAGTTTAAAAATGTTAACTCCTTATCATTCCCCTCTTCCTTGCATGGGCAGCAAACTGCTGTTCCCTGCTCCTCACTTTCCTCATATGCACGCAGCTTTTCGGCCAAGGCTGAAAGGACTAGTGCATATGACTAATCAAACAGGAGAGCTGCTGCCCTGTGGCACTGGTGATGGTTCCCAACACAAACAGCACCACAAGGGCTAGACATATGGCTCATCCCATCCTACCCGCTCCCTGGAGCTTGTCCTTCTCCCACCAGCTCAGCCTCCGCCCCGAGGGTGCCCATGCCAAGGCACAACTCTCATGCCAGTCAGCGGGCACACGGCTGGGCAAATGCACCCTGGGGACCCAGATGGACAAACACACCTTCAGCTGCGCCTGTCTGGTAGTCTCCATCTTTCCTGGTTGCAGAGGCTGCCGCATACCTGGGTAAAGGCAGGTGCCCTTGATCAGCATCTGCCTGGAGGGACATTCCTGCTCTGACTCACATAATAAAGGACAAAAACACTGGTCAGCCAGGTACCCTCAGCAGCTGAGCTGAAAGGGGGGCACAAAAATTATTCTATGGTCCCTTGTAGCATGGCACAGGTACATAAAGACAACCAAGCTAAGAAATACCAAGAGCAAATCAGGAATCACTCTCAATCTTTCTGCCTTTTTCTAATATATTGTTTTCTTAACACGATTCTATTCTTTAAAATTCCTGAAGTATTCTGTAGGTTTGCATACATGTGCACACACTTTGCTGCAAGTCAGCCAGAGTTAATGCTCACCCCACAACTGTTAGCTCTTGCTGTGTACTCCCTTTCTAAATAGGACCCAGTAGGGAACAGATTTACAGAAAGCAGATTTGCATTTGCTCAATATCCTTTCTTCAGCTTTAAACCTCCAAAGAAAACCTACAATTCCCCCTTCTAGATGTGTCATAGAAATGATTTCTGTTCAAGTAAAGGATTAGGGAAATGCAAAATCTAAATGCTTAGCTAGGTAAGCAAGTCAAAACACCAGGAATTTATGCAGGTCCCAGCTACCAGAAATCACTGCTGTTCTCTTCCATGCACAGCCCACATGTGCACTGCTGGCTACATAACAAATGTCACAACAACAACACAAGCAACGGAGCAAGAAAATACAAAGAATATATTTTTAACGTATTCCTCTATTAGTAGAATTTAGAGCAATATTAATTTTTATAAAGCAAGAAGCAAAGTGCTGTCAGGAATGGTTTTGTATCTACCTGGCAGTAGAACAAATACATCGCCAGGAAAAGCTCACACAGCCGTTCTCCAAGCAAGCATCACAACAACCAGCTAAAAATCTACGTGGAATCATGCCCTCTGGTCCCCTTGCACAGGAAAGATGACGAGTGGAAACACGCTTCTCTTCATGCAGTATTATTAGTTTTCAATTATCACCTCAACACAGATTGAAAAAAAATCAGTATAAACAAAAATCCTAGAGCATTTCCCAGCCACCTACCTAACTCATGCAGAAAAACAAATGCACACAGAGGTTCTGTTGCTGTTTTGTTCTGCATTAGCGATTCCACCCATGTGCAAAACATATGCTCCATATTTAAAGGGTTAAACATTCTCTCGCTTAGTCGGCTTTACTGAATGTAAAATGCAAGATAATAACATACACTGTATCTTGAACCAAAAATGCACACAGCATAATAAACCCCCCTGTGCTAACCGACTGGCAGTATGAATAGATTCCTTCCCGCTGCTTGTTAATTCAGAATAAATCCTTTGCTATGATTTAAAGTAAAACAGACAACATGAAACACACCAAAAATACAATGACTTACCCTTTCGGAGGCACTTGCTTTTCTTAAGGTATTTGGCAGTGAAAAACGGCATTGCTGCAAGGCAAAGGTTTCAGCCAAAGCTGACCTCTTATTACCAAGTGCTAAGAGCAAAATGACTGCACCAAAGAGAGAAAGCAAATTATTATACCAGATCTTTAAAATGCTCAATGATGAGCAAGGGGAATTCAGACTCGGATAAAGTATGTCAAGTTGCACGGTGGGGACTGCAGATATCTTTCTGCTCATTAGCACTGCTGTTGGAGTTATTTAAAGTGTGCTCGGGGGAAATGAGGACAATTTCCATGACAATATGTACGGTATCATATAAGGAGGAAGCATTTTTTCAGGCAGAACTTCTGCATTACTCAGCTGCTGCAGTAACTACCAATAGGTTGAAAAGGAAAGAAAAAAAATCAGGTCTGAAAAACATTAAAAAATGACTCTGTTAACCAGTTCTTGTCTAGAGTGGGAAGTGCACTGCTCTGAACCTCCCATGTCTCATTACTGGGCTATCCCCCTCCTTTTTTTCTGTTTATTTTTTTCCTTCTCCTTACACTTCAGAGAAAGGCTGCCTTGCTAAGCGGTTAAAGATTCACCAGAAGATTTTAATTCCACGTAGTCTTGAACCCCCCTCTTCACCCCCTACTTTACACCTCAGTTTCCCTGTCTTTCCCATGGGGTGACCGCACTGCCATCCTCACCGGCACAGTCATATTTTTTTTAATAAAGACCTTGGAGGCTCCTGGACAACGGGAACTATGAGAACCAATGCTCAACTCCACAGGCTTTCACACTCCATGACTAAGGCTAGTTATTTTCTTCAGTGTCAAAAATGCTGCCTCTAAGACCAAAGGCCATCCAGAAACCTTTTGGTTTTAGTCTACTGAGATGATGAGATGTGGAAATTCAGCCTTATCCTTGCCATTTCTGCTGCCCATCTGGAAAACTTCCAGCACTTTAGCGTGACTTGATACCCCTTTATACTTCCATGAAATTGTGACAGTTCATTTAATGCAAGTAAATTCATCCATATCAGACCTCTTCCCAATTACTACCTCAAATTCATCTAACTGCGGTGTATCCCTTCCACTTTGAACCTTGGATTACAAAGGACAACTCTAGAGATTTGACTACGTAGACTTGGGCACATCATTTCAGCCTCTCCAGACCTTGAGGCTTCCTATGTGTAATGACTAGAAAATGGGATTCACTCCATTAAGAGCTCGTGGACTGGTCATGGCAAACAAAAAAGCAGAGGCTTTTCTGCTCTTAGCTTTTGCTACTGGAGCTCTTTGTGACACTGGGGGTTCATCACTGTGTTGATGTGCAAGCAAACCAGTTATCTAAAGGGATGCTAACTGCTAATTTATTGCATAACTGATTGGATTTAAAGTCAGCTGTCCAGAATAGTAAAAGATCTGACTGAAACTATCGCTATTCGTAAACTCGGTCATAAAGGCTGCTCAACTCTCTACAAGACAGATAGCAACTGGGGTTTTCCTCAAGCCGTTTGTTTCCGGCACACAAATATTTAAGAACAACATTTTTTATGCTTAAGGAAACTCCATTCCACAAGAAATTTGAAAACTTACAATGCTTTAGTCTTTGCAAATCCTGCCATGCTCAACAGGACGCCCTTGCTGCTGCATCTGCAACACCTTACCAAACAAATGCAGTCATAAGCATGCTCTTGTATAAATACTTATCTCAAAGGAGAAACTGAGAAGTTTCTTCAGAGTTTATCCCTGAACCTCATTTCCCTGGTGCCGCTGTGCAGGGCATGGGGAAGGATATAAAGCCCAGACAGTCTCTGGCCTTTCCCCTTGCTCCTTGGCTTCCTCTTTGCCCTTGGGCAAACAGATGAGCAGTGACACACCAGCCTGCAGTTTCTGCTGAAGTCAGTCTGATGGTTCTGCCCACAGTAAATTTAAAAAATGCCCGCAGTAGAACCACAGTACCACAAGGGAATTCCTTTCTGTGCTGGTTTAACACAGTGTCAGCAACCAGTGCAGCAATCTCTTCCAGCTGCCTAAGGATCCAGCCCTCTGGAAGTGACCATGCACACAGACCTCCTGCTTTTTTAGCTCCAGTCCCTGTGTCCCATTTCATTCCCAATTCGCTCTGGCCCCGGAGCTAAATGCAGAGGCTGCTCTCCAACTAGGCTTGCAATTTCCAGGGAGAACTTTGGACACATGCAAACAAGATTTGTTCATCTAATCCAGGGCAATAAATACAGATTCTTTCCCTTCCACTCCCTGCTATCATTGCCAAAACCCGCTTTGAAGGACTCTAGGGCTTTGCCTCCTCATGCTGGAGGAACTGCTTACTCGTCACCCTCCAGTGCTTCTGCTGCTCTGGCAAAGCTTTGCTTAATTAGCTGCCTGAAAGCACAAAGAGCAGGTGAGAATCTCTATCCTGATGAATCTGCAGACACCAAGAATAGATGGAACTGGAACCAAACCCCCTCAAACCATCATTTCCTCAGCATAAAGTCTATTTCCTTTAATAATACTTCTAGAAAGGACTGCAGAAGCAGGACTGCAAGAAACCTCAGCATCTTTCTGGTAACATATCACCCCTCCAAAGATGCACGAGTGCAGACTCATCAGACATGTTCTCCACTAGCCTCAAACTTTCCCACTTAGTCCCCAACTTATGAAATGGGGTCTGGACTGCAGCAGTCGCACAGTTATTACTCAACAGCTAACTTAACAGTGAACCTAAGTTTCAGCATCAGGATTTGAAAGACTTTACCAAAATAGTAAGCATCATATCCCCTATTTTATAGAAAGGAACTGGAGAAACAGACTGAGACTTGCTTACAACCATCACAAGACAAAATTGAGGAGGGAGGATTTTCTGAATGTACATAACTGAGCAGCACATAGATTTTTGGTTCCTTTTCCCTCTACTGTGGCATGGAGGGATTTTGCTGCTTTACAGGAACAGAGAAGTGACCAACAGCAGGCATGAAAGCTGCTTCTTCCTATTAAGGGCACTTAGCTGTGGCCACGTTAGAATTTTCCACCGAATTACAGCCTTGGGTGGGGGGACTTTCTGCTGTTATTTCCCACCTGAACAAAGTTAACATAAAACTCAAAATGAAAAAGCGGGGACACTCTACCTTACTGACATTTGGAGACTGCATGCATGGAAAGGTTACCGCTTCTCGCAGCCCTCCGGTGCACGGGATGCCAGGGACCAGTGGGAAGGAGGCTGGAGCAGAGGCCCTACGTGACCCAGGTGGCCGGGACGGAGGAGTAGCCGCTCCCTGTGCGCTCCGGAACGGAGCATCTGCAGCCCGACGTGGTAGATGGTCAGGCGCCCGGGAGAGGACAGGGATAATGGGCGCTACACCAGCCCCGAGGCAGGAGGGACGGCCTCCGCCACGCGGTTTGTCACATGGAAGGGGCAGGCACCCAGGGGCCCCTGCACAGATTCCTTGCCACACAAAGCCACCAGCCTGTGATGCTGTCTCCTGCTAACTGTGCTGATAAGAGCCGTCTTTTCTTCTTTCAGCTGTTTAAAGCTCAGTTTAACATAAGTAGAGCCACTGTAGTCTGTGGCCACACACCAAAAAATGTACTTACAGATCAAAGAAATTTCAGGTCAGTTAAAAAGCCCCCATGGCTACCATATTCCTCTGGGAAGATGCCATCTACATATCCTTACTACAGCCACATAAATATTTCCTATTGCTCGCCTTGGGCAAGCAAGCAACTCTGAGAGCAAGCACAGTAATTATTTTCCCAACATCCTTGCCATCATTAATTACATGCAGGATAGCAAGGGGGAGATCAGGCTTTGAACTGATTGTAGCCTTTAGCACAGCTACCCATATCAGCTTTTATTGCAGGGGTGATATTAACAGGCCAGGGCTCCCTTAAATCAAGGCACTCGCTGATGGGCCAGGCCTGACTGAGCTGCAGGACCACCAAGACCCTTTGTGCCTCTCCTAGCACAATGGTGTTATAAGGACTGCACAGTTTACACCCGCACTGTGTGTATATTCATGCAGCACTAGCTCTGTTCCTAAAGCACTCAAGAAATCATGTTCTAATGAAGAAAAGATTTGCCAGACATGAATGCTGGGAGTTGCAAAAAATTAATGCCAAACATCCACTGAGATACAGAGGAGTTTCATGGCTCCTTGGCCACTCTCCATTACCTTTGCAAAGCCATTGAGCATATGAAGGTGCAAACCCAGCTTCCTAAAAGAATCAGAACACAACCTCTGGTCTGTCCCCTGCATTCCTCACTGCGCCAAGTCTCCCACTGAAGTTGAGAGGAATTTCCCTGCACGAACACTAGAGAATTTGGCCTACTTCCTTCTGTCTTCAACTGTAAGAGAAGATGAAAGAGCGAGAGAAATAAAAGGAAAATAGCACCATTTCTCTAATGCATCTCTATTTCTTTATTCTACTCATCTCTATTTCTTTATTCTACTCATCAGGCTGTCGGAAGCTGAAGAGGATGTGTTGAAAGATTCTTTAATACAAAGGATTAAAACACACTGCAAAGTCCAAAAAGTTTTCAGAGGCATTTTTAGCTTGTTCCATTTTTAAATATGTTTCTAAAGTAATGAACTCAAGTTTGTCAAGTACCTCTGCACAGAATCTGGCTTCTGAACCATTGCATCCCCGAGCACACACAAATCTTGAATCAGGTCCCCAAAATCATGAGACTGGCTTCAAGTCTACAGGAATTTTCAATTATTATCTTCTGGTTTCTGAGGCTTTACAAATCTTCTTTCCTAGCCTTATTTTAAGTGCGCAGGCAGTAAACCCAGATTTTTATTAGTGCAAGTTTTACATAATCACAGTTCTCAGTTTTTAATGGGAGAAAAGCATGCATCATGAGGCAGAGCATGGGAATCCAGACCTCAGTGCTTCCATGTGGGCAAGGAGACTGGGACACTGAAGTAGCAGCCATCGTAGAGGAAAAGCTCCAAGAGAGGAGATCTAGATGCTGTGAATGGTCAGGAGCAAAGATTTTGGTTCAGCTCCCATTGTTAATACGTCTGCCTGAGAAGGCATCTTGGCCTCCACAGTAAGAATCTTGGCCTAGATTATGTCCAGCTCCTGTCTCAGGCTGTGTCCACCATCCCCAAGTTACTGCAACTCTGTCAGTTGAGGGCGAATCCCATGGTTCTCCAAACTGCAGGAACCTCCATCAGAGCTGATGGCAAGTAAACTTCCATCTTGAGCAGAGAGAACTACAACAGGAATTGTTCTAGCCAGAACACAGTCCTGCTCAGTCAAACAAAAGCTGCCCTTATTTTAAGGTGCAGCAGGGGACAAACACAGTCATGAGATTAGGCCAAATTCTCAGCAATGACAGCAAAACTTTCTTAATTTATCCTCAGCTGAGGATCTGGCCCATTTCTTTTCTCTGCACAACTGCAGCTGAGAGTTTGGGGCCCAATAACTGAGCTCTAGGGCTACATTTCTGCCAGGCCCTTTCTCCATGATGCTGACAGACTTTAGGACATAGCAGAAGCAGCATTTTGTACATGTACAGCTCAGACTAATGAGGCTGCAAATTTGCTGTCACAGCCTATCTCTAGTGCACTCTGATCAAAACACCTCACCTGAAGGCAATGATATATAACCATATATAACCGTGTGGACGGGGCTCTTGCAAGGAGAGCTGTGCTCATCAGAGACCATGTCTGTTTTCACATCTGACCAATATAGCTACTTTTTTTTTTTTTTTTTTAACTGATGTGTATTTGCATCTAAAAGCTGATCTACATCAAAAGAAAAGCTAAACAAAAGCACTAAACTGTAAAACTAAAGGCATTTGGTTTCTAAGTCAGCAAATTGTCTAAGAATGGCCTTTCCTCCCCCGCCCCTTTTTTTTTTGTAATTTCTTTGCTAAAATAACTTGAGCTTATCAGCTTGATTTTCCTTGGGAAGCCTAAACCAGTACCTTTTCCGAGACATCATCTCCCGAGACCATTATTTTCCCCATAAGAAAATAACAACAAAAAGGCTTCTTTACTGAGTAGTCTTTGATCAAGCCCTAGAATTCACCTCTACTTAAAAGGGCCCTGCAGCCACCAGCGCTCCGGGCTCAGGCAGCTCCTTTGCTGGCAGAGCACGAGATGGAGAGCGCGAGAGGCGTCTGCCCCGCGCTGCAGGGCGACCGGCTTCAGCCCATCAGGAGCCACCAGCTAACGCGTTCACACTGCCCAGCTTCGCTGACAGGGACTGCCAGCAGCTTAGTCATTCTGCTAGTGCAAACAGATCCCGAGGCGCCGTCTTCGGTTTTTCTTGGTTTGCTTTACTCATCCACCTCTAGGGAGTTAAACAGTCTCTCCACCTTTCATAAGGGATAGGATGGTTGTAGGGCTTGACACAAATGTGAATTTAATGCTGTTTTGCTTCAGACTGCACACTGACTCCTCCAAGTTTCTCCCCCATTACACTGCAGAAAACCATCTCAACACACCTGAGGCTAAAGCAGCATTTTGGATATGCACCACACAACTTGATATGAAACAACGTGAACTTACAGTCTGAAGACCCAGGAACCGAGACATTAACTCTAAAATCTGGGAACACAATGCAGATACCCATATCTAACAAATTAGGAGGTTTTGCTGATGATCACTTGCACACAAACAGTCAGGTAACACATTCAGCCCCTGCCTCTCCAAGCTGCCAGACACTTCCCCCAGCACACATAACACCTGCTATTTCACCTTGAGTGCCTAATACCATTTTGAACTGTATAACTGAAGGTACCCTGATAGTGATGTCGATGAAAATACATCATTTTAGAAACGGTTGTGAAGCTGTCAATAAAGCTCCCACTGTGCCATGCTCTATCACAGAAAGGCATCCAGCTCTAGTCCCACTGGGAGCACAAAACCCAGGGCTCCAAGTGTGAACCTACAGACAAGAGAGCAGCCACACACACACACACAAACACACACACACAGAGCTGGCTAGGAGCACAGCTCTGCTATGTGAATAGCATTGTACCCGCTTTGCCTGTTGATCACCACATGCTGTGTGCACGGCAGCACCTGGAATGCAGGGACTACTTATTTTCTTTTCCAGTGTGCCCTCCTACATGCCAGTTTTGCTTTAATTATTCTAAATCACTTTTAGATTTTCCATTTTATCATTTAGGTGTTGTGTTCTTAGGACAGGAGGCAACTCGAAGAGGAACTGAAACAGTCCCCAACATGCATAATGAATGTAGGAAAAACTTTGGGTAGTCTGTATTAACATTACAGGGCTAATGACTAATCTGTTCTCTCTGGAGAAGTCAGACCCTCAGTAGAAGTGGGCAGTGTTTCCCTGATGCCTCCCTCGCAGGGTCTGACAATCTGTCCCAGAATATCAGCATCTTGCTGGTACGGATGTGGAGAGGGGAAGCAGAAAGTTTCCTCTTCATCTGAGCTCTTCGCTCTGCCAGGGGTTCCTTCCTCCTTCATCCTGTAAGTGCTCAGAGCATGGAAGTTACTCATGGTTTCACAGAACAGCATTAGGATGCCTGTGTTTTCTGTCCTGACACATAGCTGAGACATTCTGGGGAGCACTGAATCTGGAGCTGCAGTGAGAACGCATTTTCTGGAGCAATCTTGCCTCCTTTCATCTTTCCTGAGCCACTAATGAGAGCAAGAGCAAGCAGTACATTAGTTGAGACTGCTTCAGTGTCCGACTGCTGCAAACATTTCCTATGTTGTTGCACGCAAATGGGGATGCTGCACCGTGAAGCAGCCGATGCTGCAGAACAGACGTACCGCGATGCACCAGCTATACTGGCTCCTCACAGCCTGTGCTCCATCAACCCCAGCAGCCACCGTTCAGCCTCCATTCCCCAAGCTGCGTCCGCAGCACTGACATCGCCTCAATTTCCCTTATGCAACCGTGTCGCTTAAATGCAGCAGTTTGTGCTCACGGGGCTGGGAACATTGCTTTCTCCTATGGCTGCCCAGCATTATCCATTGTAAGGCTCCTTTCAGCTGCCTGGACCCTTGCCAAAGCATAGCTGCTCTGAATGGGATTCTTCGTGGCGGACGCCTGTGCCACACTGCCCGGCCAGCTCAGCCCGGGGAGCACAGGCCGCGTGGCCCGGGACGGACCCGCCGCCCCGGCCGGCCCTGGGCGCAGCCCAAATCCCTCTGCTCCGGCAGGAGGGAGCCGAGCAGTCCCGGAGCTGCCAAGGGGATCCCATCTGTGACAGGTCACCAAGAGATGCCTGTGTGAGCAGGGACCAGGGCGCTCTCAACCCGCACCCTATCTGAACCAGCTCTCCTGCCCTGCTCTCCCCTATTAGGGCTAAAAACACTATTTTTTTTTTTTCTCACTGTTTTCTTCTACTGCCCTTTTCCCTAGACTGACTCCTACAGCTGGTGTAGGATTCCTAGGCTGGGAACTCCAGGCCATCCCTCCAACCATGCCCCACAAAAGGGATGGAAAAGCTACAATTATAAAATAAGCCAAAGAAAGAAATACAGCAGGGGTAACACACCTGGAGTTTAGTTGAGCATCACACCCCATGGCTCCCAAATTCCTTTCTACAATAACTCAAATGGCCTTAAACATTAGCCCTGCCTGAGGGACTCAGACCTATCAGAAGGGCCCTTCAAAACAGCATCAGGAGAGCACACAACACGCTAAGCTTGAGAAGTGATGCACAACAGCTCTGCACATAAACCACCCAACTGGAACAGTGTGGTTCCCTTTGCTGGAGCTTCCCGCGTGCAGAACGGAGAAGATGACAACTTATTTCTGTCTTGGCCGACGCAGCAGAGGTTGCAGAGTAATTAACACCAGAGTTACAAGCTATGAAGCCCCTGCGAGGACGTGGCTGAGCTGGGAGGGACACGGGCAGCACCGCGTTGCTGTCGGATTCGCCAGAGCCCATGCTGGACGGCTTGCACGAAAGGGCAGACCTAATCCCACGTAAAACCGGAATTGCTTAGGCAGCCTGAAGCCACATAAAGCTTGCTTGTAAAAATCGTTAGGAGACTGGGTGGTTGGTTTGTCTTTCTGTTCTTCTTGCTCTAATAAATGTGAAGTCTCAAAACCAATTTATAACAGCTCTGTATCACAGGACTGCATCTTTGCCATTTGGAATTCTAAAATCATTGTATTCTTGAAGCAGACTGACCGTGCCAACTCTTCAGTAGAGGTTCAGCCTCTCTTTATAATACAAAGGCTACACCAAAAACAAATGAACTCTGGTCTTAGCTGTGATTCAGGTGTTATACCCTAATGCAAACAAAATCTAGACATTACCATTTAGAGTCACCCAGTGTTCCTCTCCTCCTAGAGAGCAGATCTTGGAATGTTTTCTTTAGAATTCAGGTATCATCTCACTAATGACCTGTGAGCAGAAAAATGCAAGAGCACGTGAAGATAGCAAGAGTGCATGGAAACTCAGTGACAGAAGTAGATCAAAGATCCTAGATAAGTCTGAAAGATGGAAAGGGCCACTGGAGATCCAGCTTATTAAAAACAACTTATTAGGTGAAAACAAGGTATACGTTATGGAAAAATGATTCCTGGCAACTATGAGAGATGACAGAGAATGGCTAATTAGGAAGGAATTTGCATGTGATAAAAGCAGCAGAGATCACTGTTTAGGCTGGAAAACAGAAGACCTCACATCAACAACCTCACATTCCAATAAATTACATCTCTCTGTGCCCCTACAACTTGCTGAAGGTGCATGTTATACATCCAGCTGAACATCTTTCCAGCCTTGTGGTCACGGCTCTTTCCCCGTCCCTTTTGTCTGAACCAACTGATTTTAATAAAGAATGTATGTAAGTCTAATTTCACCCAAACTGCTAGGATTCTGCCCAGCATGGGAGATCCAAGGTTCCATCTCCCCACACTGCTGGGAGCGTTGGTGAGGGTTGGAGCTAGAGCCCCAAAGAAAGGTCTGCCCGGGATGCTGCGGACAGGACAGGGACACCGCGGCTGCCAACCTCAACCTCTTGCCCAAATTCAACATATCACCACTAAGTATGCAGCCCCTCCACTCAAGCTCATCATAGTGATGTCAAAAGCAAGGCACGCATACTTGCTCATCAACTTGATTAAATATTTCATTGCAACATACATACACCACCACCATTTAGGAAAAATAGAATAAAGAAAAAAAGAACCTCAAAGTTTTAATTCTCATAATATTAAAAAATCAATAGGGCACAATAATCACAACTGATTTCCTAGGAAAAAGAAAGATTCTCCCTTGGGTCACAGCTAAAGAGCCTTTGCTGATTCACCTTCTAACTGATGAGCTAATATTGTATCTACCCTGATGTCATATCCTCACAATCTTATTCCTTCTACCTTGGGCCTTAATACTCAAGAGGATTCTACCTTCACAATATCTTTCTAAGACAGGGAACAGACACTCAGTGTAAGACAAAACCTCACCACTGCTGTCTAGGGATTCACTGGATGATTCTCCACCTGCTCAACTCTATAGCTCAAACTGTCTTTTGTAACGTTTACCCCCAAGACTTATTTAGCTCTCATTATGTCTAATCTCAATAAGACCTCCTTACAATCAGTTCCTTTCATTCCTCTTACATGTTTATCATATAAACCATAAAAACATAAAATCCAGTTATTTTTTACTCTATATAAATATATAAGAGTGTTGTGTCAACGGCTGTACTCCACAGAGCTGTGGAAGAGCAGCTCTTCCCTGAGACATGAATTATTTGTTTACGGATAAGTACCAGCACGGTGATAAATGCACCCTGCCGACTGTCTGGATGGAGAACGGCTCTCTCTCTTTTCATGCCCAAAGGCCATCAGCGTCACAGAGGTTAATGAGACAGTTAACATTTCTGCCCAGGGAGCAGTGAAACTGAACTCCTCATTAAGTTACAAATAGCAGGAGATGTCTGCATTTTCTAAGAACCAATTTAAAATACAGATGAACGAGTGCTAATACAGATGAATGAGTGCTAATATTTGTTGAGATGCAAGCACATTCTTTCCTCCTAATGTCTCTCTGGTGCTCAGCTTCTTCCAGGGTAGCTGGCAACGCCGGCAGTTTTCCATTCCCATAGGTGTGGCAATGCTGAACTGGCAGGCAGCGCCTCTCACGGCACCAATATCCCAACACAGGAACCAGGGAGAGCCAGAAAGGAGCAGGGCTTCCTCTGCTCAGCTGCACAGCCTAATTCAGGATCTGGCAGTGCAGGTTGTTAAACACCTCTCGGCTGGAGGCACGAGCACAGAGCACGTAATGCAGAGACCCACATCCTGGGGCTCTGGCCCTCCATCCTTCCCAAGCTACTCTTTTACTGTTATTTATAGAGCTTGCCCAGCACTAATCTCAGTGTAAAGGTAACAGCCTTTCGCAGTAAGGCAGGCAACCACATGCAGAGCTGCTGTCCATCTGTGTACAGACACCGGAGCAGTTTTAAAGAGCTGCCATTAGGCAGGGTCACAAACAGATTCAGGACACTAAAAGATTTTTTTTTTCCTCCCTCTCCATCCAGTCTTCTCTAATCCCATATCTCATTCTGGATCAACAAGATAAAACTTCCCCATCCATCTGAAATATGTCCTTTCCAGGTAAAATATTATCTGTGTTAATTCTGCTACCACCAAAAGCACGCAGAAAGTAAGATTTTTAAAAAGAAGTTCAAAGTGTCTCTTTCATTCTTTTAATGGAAGCAATTCATTGCATCAGTTCAATGAGTAATTCTGGTCTAATTCCTTCCCTTAATTTTTATTTTATTTTTCTTAATTGGCCCCAAATGCTTGCATTCCACTCTAATGTTAATGCTCTTGTTGACGTTGAGCTAAAATGGGCACCCTTTGGGTGCGCAGCAGTAAATCCTGACAAATGACATTTTGCATGTCATGGATACCCCTGCTCACAGCTCCCATGCCAGCAGTGCTACCTGCACTGCAAACAGCAGCAGGTATGTGGGCAGAGCACTTCAAAATGAGGCTTAAGGAAGGCCACCTTGAGCCAACTCGGTCATTAACTTTCTCTGAAAATGCTACCACTAGCAAGTCCCTAAAAGCTCCCCCATGATGTGGGGGCAATAGCAGAAGGGTAACCTGGCTGGGGAATATCTCTGGGAGAGAGCACCTGACCCCTCTATCCACCCCAGCTTCCTCACCTCAATCTCAAGCCGTCTCATGTTCCTCAGGCACTGAGAGCAGAGTAGGAATAACTGAAAGAAAGAGAATGAAAACAAACAACTAAGTGATTGCTATTAATAACAGCTGAGGGAATGAATGAGACAGGCCAGGCCAGGGCCAGCAGAGTGAAAAAGGGCAGGCTAGGCCTTGGCACGCCAAGGATGACTTAGTATTCTGAGAAAGAAACTCAGAATTAAACACACTTTAAAAATAAACCTCAGTCATTTTTTGAATCTCTCTCATGGCTGCAGTTGTGATGCTGAATCTCTGCCCACAGCAACGTATCTTGGCCTTCAGCCAAAGGTTTGAAAGTCGCAGGGATCTTTTTCCCCCCTCCTCACTGGCTGCCTGCAATTTTTAGGCATTCCCACAGCTGTGAAGGAGCAGCAGTGAGGAGGAGGAGGAGGCAGCGCTCGGGTCCCAGGGCTCTGCTCATTCCCCTTTGCTCACAGCTGGGGCTCCTCGGAGCCTCTGGCACTGTCCCTTGCTACCGCCTTGGCTGCAGGGCGGCCCTTCGCATGGGGGCAGCTAGCTGAACCGTTGCAGGATGATTTTAATTGAGCAGATTCTGGATTTTCTCATAAGCTAACATGAAAATAGGCAGCTGTTTCCAAGTGAAAAAAAAAGTAGCAAGTTTATTTGGAGTAGGGAACAATAATTCAAATAGATGAGTAATCAGTTGCAGGCTGCAGCTCAGCTGCTTCGAGATCATGACACCGTTTTTCTTATCCACATCTCCTCAACTCCCACAACTAACTCCACCATGAGGTGCAGCTCGTGGCAGTGGATAGCTGAGCACATGTTGAGTTCTTGAACTGCCAAGGCAGGCAAAAAGGAGGCCGGGTGCTCTCCTGTCTGCCCTGTTGTTCAACAAGGGAACGTCCTGAGGTTTGTGGTCTACACACAACTCACAAGGCTTTTGCCTGATTTAAGACAATAATATGAATCAAGTAACTCAATAGTACTCGCCCATTCACCTAGGATGGGACAAATCTCCTCCTTGAGAGGCGCTTGAGCACTGTCTCCCACTGCACTCATCACGCGACTGGAAACCTGTTCACCACATGACAAGCACGTCCCATGGAAGGGCAGCTGGCATCTCTCCTTATGAGAGTAGGTGCACCCGTAAGCTCAAATGTAGGTGTTCTCTGCACGTTCCAACACATCTTTAAATGTGCCCTTTTTACAGAGCTGTTAGCGTTTTATTCCCCTGAAAGGCTGACTTTGTTCACGTACGGGGAAGGAGCTGCGGAGCCTCTGGGTAAGAGCACAGCAGGGACAAGACCAGCAGAACAACTCATCTCGTCCTCGACCCGCTTCCTGCCCACATCTGAAGAACCACCAACAAATAGGATGGTAGGGAAATGTTCTGGCCTGCGTGGTGTATGCTTGGCATCCATGGATTAATCTTTTGAAACCTCAGGCTGTCCTGACAGTCTTAAAAAGCTGTAAATACAGGATATAATGCCATTAAATTAATACGTTTGCCTAAGCTAGGAGGATTTTACTTGGCCAAAGAAAGTATAATTTTTCCATCTGTTTTTAGGAAATGACTGAATTTCACTTGTTATTTGCATGCCACTGCTACTGTGCAATTTGCCCCCTGGATGATGCCTCAAACTTGGCCTGTCTCATTTAAGTCAGTTTAAAAAGTCAGTGCCCAGTGCTGAGGAACAGCCCATGACAGAGCCACTAGAAGAGCCAATGCTGATACGCAGCAAAAGCCCCATTGGGCTGAATCTCTCTGAAGCAGAGAGCTGTAGTGAAAATTCAGCCACAACAGAAACCGAAGTTTCTCACCAAGCCCAGGCCTCAGCGTGCGGGGTGCTGCCTAAACACGCAGCTGGCCACCCCGCTGCCCAAGAGTTTGTGCTCTGCGAGAGAGAAGGAGCAAGCGAGACAAACGACAGCTAGAAGTAGTCCAAGGAGGGAATGGCAGCTCGTGAGGACGTGCCTGGCTGGTTTGGACCCTGCAACAGATGCCCCATGCCCTGAGGAGCTGGTGGTCAGGGAGCAGGGAGGAGGCAGAGGAGGGCAGCCGCGTGCAGGGCCGGGAGCCCCAAGGCCTCCCTGTGCCACGCGCCATCCCGGGGCCACCTCACACAGCCCTACCGCGTACGCGCTGCCCCGGCCGCCCGCTCCCCATTCCCTGCTCACCTCGGGACTCTTGGGCAGATTTTTACAAAACAAAAATGAGCCCATAAAGCATGCAGCACTAAAGATCAGGTGAAAAGGGGAATACGAGGTAAAGGCCCAACTAAGCTGGGCCTTACGAAGCTTAGCTGAATGAGCTTATGAAGCAAAAACCCATTATGAAGCACTTACGGCTTATCAATACTCACTTTTATACAGATTTAACTAAACTGACATAAAACCCAATGCAGTTATATAGATGCAGCCCTTCAGCATAACTCAAGTCTGAGTACATTAAAAGTGTATCAGCATGACTCCGTTGGATATTGAACTAGCCAAATCAATATCCATTTCGTTAAATGGGTTTAGTAATAGAGTGCCAGTCAGATACAAGCAACACTGAATTTTAACTATTCCTCAAGTTATTTCTTCCCTGAGCCCCAAGCCCCAATCCAGGATTGACCGACTCACTGGATAAATTAGTCCATGAGCTCGATTCACAAAATCCTAACAAAAACCACAATAACAAAAGTGCCGCTAGGCAGCATGCGGGTACAGAAGTTTAGCTGGGCTTTTGTCATCACTAGCATCCTTGCTTCCCAATGAGCACTCCCATAACGACAGCAGGGGTTTCCATCCAAATATCTTCCCATCTCCTTTTTTTGGGTCTGAACTGAAGACACAGATACAACTATCACAACACACACATTTTTTTTCCTAGACTTTCTCATGTGCTCCCTCTTGTGGCAAAGGACTCGCTCTTTTTCCTTCAAAGCAGCCCTCAAGCCTTGGCTTTCCGTACTCAATAAACAGCTTTTTGCATGAGTTGCCATACACTCCTGGTTTAGCACAGAACAAGACAATAGCTGCTATGAAATAGAAGAGAGGCTCTCTGCTACCTCTTCCTGTCATACAAGATCTCAAATTCATCACTACTCATCACTTGCAATAAATAAACAAACAAAACCACAAGGATGAAGCCTTTATTTTTTGCAGCTGATAGTGCAGCACTGCACCTGGCAGGGCACCAATGCCTAGGGCATAACAGCCCCTAAGGACACAGCGTCCACCTCACAGTACAAAGCTTTTCATGGCTCTGTGTCTGGCACACAGGGACTCACTAAGATGTTCAACATTTAAGCATGGAAAAATTGGAGCATTTATCTTCTTTTCAAACTAAATCTGTATCTTTTTGATTCAGACTCTTGGACTCCAGAAAAGACATGTCTTCTTGTGTGTAATAGCCCCTAGGCTGATGCAAGCATCCCTGTCAATGGGCATCTGAGACCTCACATCACCCCCTCTCTTTATAACCACCTATTTAAACCACCTGCTTTGATGCTCATGTCTAAACCAGAGTGATTCTGCTGTAAAGAGCACTGTCCTCCAAAGCTTGTCCCCTCATAAGCTCTGCTGTCCCTGCTTTTGCAGCAAGGAGATGCAGCAAGGTGTGACCAGCAGCTGCTGGGTACAGATGCTGCAGAAGTGGGAAGCAGGGGGACCAAAGGCCACCCTCTGTGCGCGGCTGCAGAGGCCAGACTCGAGCACAGCTGTCAGTCCTACTCTGCCACGGAGCATTTGCAAGGATCTAAGAATCAAATCCAACACCAGCCTCCACGTAGTCACAAAGAAAGGGATTTTAAGAACCATGTCAAGAACAGTGTCTTTCATGACATATACTTGAAAAGAAAAAAAGATTATGTCCTCACAAGGTTACATCACCCTTGCTTTTCCAATCTCATTTTACATTAACATCCAATGCCAAGCTCCCTCAATTAGACACATTCGTTATTCAAGCTAATCCAACACGCTCTTAAGAAGTGGAATTAGAAAACAAGGGCATCACTGCAGGGACACAGACCTTTAAATTACTGCAACTTCAAACAGCCTGCAGATACCCGGGTCAAGCCAAAATATGGATAATAAAATGTACCTCTTCAGTCCTAGATCCTGCCTACTTCTTTGTCTGTCACTTTTCTCTGCTTGAGAGCAAACAAGACATTCTAATTACAATTTTACTTTACTATCCACAATCTAAGTGTTTGTAGGCTTCATGCTAGATTCTGCCTTTAAAAAGCTTATTATAACATTAGATTTCCTTAGAATGATTTCAGCAACAAGAATGCCAAAGGGAAATAAAACAACCCAATATAAATAACCCAGTGAGGCTCATTAACTACATACAAGAATTTGACTTAACCACAGAGTTTCACTGAAAATTAAAAAGAAACAGGAAGCAATAACATAAGACAAGCTTAGCTACTGCATGCTCGTCTATTCCAAGAGAGAACGCCATCAAATTTTCTCCCAAGCTCTGCCTCAGACATGTAGCACTTTTAGTGTTGTTCTTAAGTGTTGATTTTGAGAGCTGCCATGCTCCATGTCTCCCACTGACTTCAAAAGAAATTCTGATTTCTCAAAGTCAGGCTCTTAGCTCTCAGTGTCTCAGCAACCTCACCTGTAAACTGGAATAACCGAGACCTGTACTCCAGCTGCATTATTTCTGAATAGGGGCAACACACCACAGTTTTGTGAAGAAACATTTATTTCCTAGTTTTATGTTCTTCTGAACCAATGGAGCACTCAGCCACAGTAGGAACTTCCAGCTGCTGTGGAAGGTCTCAGCAAAGCATCTCTGGAAACAGGAGCTCTAAGCTCTAGCTACCTGTGCCAGAAAACTCACCCGAACAGCTCCTGCTAGGAACTGAATCCCAACTGCACCAGGTCAGCTGCAGCAGGCTGGGAAGAGAACACTTGCAGGGACTTGCTGAGTTACTGCATTGCTGTTTTAACAGGCTTAAATATTTCATGGGAAGTTCTTGTCTAAATAAGCACTAGGAGAGAGATGACGGTTAGGGAAGGGAACGGTTAGGGAACATTCCCTAGATGTTAGGGAAGCTGCCCCCTTCTTAAGCATGCTGGTTACCAGATCATCTAACATTTAGCTACTCTTACATACTGAGGGCTTTCAAAAGACAGGTGCTGCTTTTAAGGAGTGTTGTCCATTGATAACACCAGAGACATGATTGCTGTTCCTTGGCTCAATCCCCAGCTGAACTCTCAGCTTCCTCTACATCATGACCAAATTACAAACTCACTTTATGCCTCAGATTTCCCTTCTGTAAAATACAGACAGCATATTTAGAGCAATGGAGCTATACTCACTAATCTACAGCTGACAAGAGACTGAAGGAGGGTCTCCTGTGCTTCGAGGTGCACTTGCACAAGAAGGGATTGCTGTTCAGCAGAGCCCCTCAAGCACTTTCCTAGTCCTTGGAGCTGAGCTGGCTTCAGGGAAGAAGAAAACTGCTTTCTTTAAAGAGAAAGAAATAATGACTTCCCTGAGGAGCTAGGAAGAGTCAGCAGATGAACTGAGATCTATTAGAGAAAGAGCTGCTCTTGCAAAAATCCATTGCTCTGCATTACCCTGCCATCTAGCATGCAGGAGAAGGTGCTTTTGCTCCTAGTAAGGCACAGCTTTACTGTCAGAAAATGGAGCATCTGTTCTTTAAGTGCCACCACACAGGAGTGGCAGAATTTCTGATGAAGATAAAAGGCAGCAAATTTTAAAAAGTTAACAAAGAAAACGGAGCAAAGATTTCATAATTCAAAGGGTTTGTACATTTCTAGTGCCAGTAAGACTATACAGAATGATCATTTTGCCATAACAAAAGAGCTTTGGCAGAAGTATTAAACCTTCTTTTCCAGAGATTAAGACATCTCTAACTGTCTAGAAAATGATGAAACCCAGTGCAGGGGCAGACTGTCTGCCAGCTGCTGCTGCAGCAGAGCCCATTCACCTCAGAGATATCTGGTACCAGGCACCCTCAGAGACAGGACACGAGACCAGAGGGACCTTGGGTCAGATCCAGACTAGCAACAGCTACATTCTGAGGCAGAGACAACAGACTTGGATAATTTGATAATTAACAACTCAGCACGGGGTCTGCACAGGGAAACTGAACTGTGAGGAAGAAAAAAACCCTCGGTCATGTTTCATCTCATTGACGGAGAGGCTGCTGCTGTTGCAGAGCTATCCTCATGTCTGATTTTTCTGCTGTTTTAGATAATTCAGAAAGCAGTGCTGAAAGCAGAAGATATGAACTTCAGATCGCAGATGTGAAAACAGCTTCAAAGTCATCCCCAGAAATCAGAGAGCACTTTTGTCTTTTGCTTATTATAGACCAAGGACTTCCAAAGGCCTATTTACCTTATTCCCATATTGAAACCCATTGCTCAGTTCAGATTTACACTCACCTACAGGAATAAAAAAGAAGGATGCTCACACCCTCCCTGAGCCAGCCCAGAGTCTCCAAAACACTAAATGGGTCTCTGATAGCTTGGAGAAACTTTGGGGATGCTGTTCTGCTGAATAGGAGGAATGACCTGATTAATAGACCATGAATTCCCATGGGTGGCCTGATCATGTGCAGTCAAGAGGAGGGAGGTGTGAGAGACCTGCATGGGTTATACCGTAAGACTCCCGAGCCAGCAGTCCTGAGATACAGAAAATCAAGCTTTAGGATACATCCCATTAGATCAAAAAACACTCCAGCTATTTAGTATAAAACAGGGTGCACATCTCAGTCTGCCTCACTCTGCCATCCCCTTGACATATACTGCTTATATGCTTAGACTGGACTGAAAGGAGAAGCAAATTCCAACAACAACAAAAAAATGGAAACACACTGAAGTCCTGTGGAATCTGAGCTGGCCTCATTTCTCCAGGAATATTCTGCCCTTATATAATTATATTATTCAGGTATGCTGAATTATTTTCCCTGCAGATATTGGTCTTTACACTGTATTGACCCATGGACAAGTCACTGATTTAGAGTTGAATAGACCCACAAGCATTAATTTCATGAACTA
Organism: Nothoprocta perdicaria; assembly: GCF_003342845.1. Taxonomy (NCBI): domain Eukaryota; kingdom Metazoa; phylum Chordata; class Aves; order Tinamiformes; family Tinamidae; genus Nothoprocta; species Nothoprocta perdicaria. Next base: position 1,707,290 of record NW_020454206.1, read on the forward strand.
GTGGATATAAAATGTATTGCTCAGAGTTTTCACAAATCAAAATTGTCAAATCTTTCCGGGACTTGATAAGGAAAGTCAAAGAAACTGCTCTAAAACAAGAGTATATTTCTTGCCAGCATTTGAAGCCACACCACAAGAATATTGGTAACAAGAAGATTTTTTTCCCCCTGATTTTTCTCCTGCTCTTCAGTGTTTAGTTTGTTCTTTTTGTCGGTGCTAAATACCATGAAGTTTTGGGGAAAAAAACAGATTCTCCTTAGGTAAGGCATGAACATGGAAAGTTTTCATCTCCACAGTGAACTTTTCAGAAAAAAATAAATTACTAAAGATGGGGAGCAGAATTCATGGTTATGACACTTGACTATAAGAATGCAGACAAGGTCAGAAAATAAATGTGTATGTGTGTGTGTTCTAGACGGCCTACCATGCTCTGCTAAAACCAGCAGTAACTGGTATGCCATTTTATTTCTAAATGTTATTTGACTGTCCTATGTTAACACACAAGCAATATGCTGTTTGCCCATGCAGCACAGAGCAGTGTAGGCTTGAGAGAGATCTCCATAATCACAGCATCTGACCTTATCACAATCTTTACCCAATTCAATCTCTTAGTCTCATATGCTGTTATCACAAACAGGGAACTGAGACATTACAAGGGTAACAAAACTGGCTTGAGGTCAGCAGGACAATTGAGCCAGAGCAGCGCAGGCATCCCAAGGCAGAGTACTAACCATCAGTCTTGCTTAGATTCTCCACCTTCTGTTCTAGTTACTCTCCACAGCATGAGGAGATAAGCAAGAGATATGGGGGGCCACAGTCTTTTTCATTCCTTATACAGGAGGCAGCAGTTTGCTAATGGGTCACTATATCCTCACAAAAACATGAAATAGGGAAGCAGCAGCTGAACTGCCCACCCCTCAGTACCGCATGCGCCTGGGCTGCTAGCCCAGCATCACTGGTTATTGATGAACTGAGCACACTTAGCACTTTCCAATTGAAGGGTAATGGCCTTTTTATAGATAGGTTAGAACTGAGGTAACTCGCAAAGAGATTTCCAAAGAGCTGATCTCATCTGATTCTCCTCTCCAGATTCACTTGCTCGGCTCATTAATCCCACCAACACAGCACGTCTGTGAGCACCCGCTTCTCATCGCAGGTGCAGCTACACCTCAGCAGGGCTAGAAAGAAGACTTTTGCAGCCTTCCTCCTTCCTCTCCTCCACAGGAGAACAGGGGAGCCTCTCCTGAACCTCAGGAGCCCCCGGAGCAGTGGAAAAAGTCATCGTCTCTGTTGGGACAGGAGCCAGTGCGCCCCAAAGCAGGGACAGCCACATAGAGGTAATGACCACACTTCTGCGAGAGGGAGCACGCCGAGTTCTGCCCCCGACTGGCAGCTTGGGGGACAGGGAATCCCCCCCACACCAAGAGGAGGCCCTGCTGGCTCCATGGAGCACAGCTAAAGCAAACTCTTCTCCTGCCTTCTCCTCTGCCCGTTTTCTCCCAGGACCTGGCAAATAAAAGACAAAAAGTGGCCACAATGCAACCCACATGGTAGGGACCTACTGCGATTTCCTGTCTTTTTAGTTAAAAATCACTTTCAGCAACTTATTCCTCCCCAAATCCCAGCCCCTGCCTTTCAAAGGAGTATTCTTTCTGATAAGGAAATCAATTACCATATACTACTCTAGATTATACCATAAGGTAATTATTTAAAATCAAAAATAACATGCTTAAATCTTTTGATCCTATCATTTCTTTAAAAAAAGTTTTTATTGTCAGATTTAACAGTGCACTTTGAGATTAAATACAAACAAATCAGAAAAATACTGGCCTTATTATTATTGCAACAATAATCAGGGTGTTTGGGCTTGATCAAATCATTCACCACCCCACGCATTGTCAAAGTGAGTGATCTGAAAGGCCCTTTTACTTAGAGCAGCTGTTCGAGCAACACGATCACCTCCAACAGATGCAAGGCAATCAGTGTTAATCCTTGAACAGAGTGTAAAATACGAATTACAGTGAAACCAGTTGATAACAACATGTGCAGCTGTTCTCAGCGTAGGAAACAGAAGCGTTAGCCCTTCCAAGCCAGCAAACACATCCATGAAGCTGGACAAGACCGTCATTCATGAAGACCATGCCAAGAGACACCATTTGGTACCAGCCCTTCTGCAGCCTGCAGGAGCCGGCCGAGCTCAGCGAGCCCAGAGACAGGGCTCGCAGCGTGGCGAGAGGGCCATGAGGCCTGGGGAGAAGCAGCAGGGCAAGACACCACCACGAACCACCCTCAGCAACATTTCCACTTGCACAGGGAGCTCTCTCCCACTCCCTAGAGCTTTTTCTTTTGAGCAAGGAAGGGAAGGAGGCCTCACCATCGCTGGGACAGGCCTGTGGCAGAGGCTCTGCCACACACGGCCCCCGCGGCAGCCCGTCCATGCCAGGCACCCCCACGCGCCTAATGCCAGGCCCCCGGCCCCGAGCAAGACCCCTCTTTGCTCAACATTCTCATACACTTCAACTGGGTTAGGAAGAAAGGTATTTTTGCATGAAAACTCAATTACTGCCACAGTTGTGAAAAGTTCTAAGAATAAGGTCTAGAAAATATATAACTCTGACTGCCAAGCAAAAATTAGGCTAAACTGGCACACATAATTAATTTATAGTTTTTAAATGCACTTTCTCAAGTGACAAGGCCAATCAGGAGTTCTACCTGTGGCAGGATGACAAAGGCAATTCACTGGAGGGGCACCCGGGCTGTTCCCTAGGGAAAGAATAGTCCAGGTGTCCCCACTGCCCATGTGGAACCACCTTTCACTGCTTTTACACACAGACAGGGGCCCACTGCTTCGCTGGAACTCAGCAGTAAACCCTTACTACTGGTTTTGGCCCCACATTTCCTGCTCCCTAGCTGTGAAGGGGAAGCCAGGGGGCTGTAGGGCTGCCCCCTGCTCTGGTTAATTTAAGTTTTAAGGCTCATTTAAGGCAATTAATGCTGAGAGCACTGGGGCCTCTTCAGCCTGAAGAAGAGAAGGCTGAGGCGAGGATCTGATCAGTATATATAAATATCTCAAGGGAGGGAGCGAGGAAGATGGGACCAGCCTCTTTTCAGTGGTGGCCAGCAATAAGATCAGAGAAAGCCACAAACTGAAGCACCAAAACTTCCACAGGAACTTAAGGAAAATTTCTTGACAGTGAAAGTGACAGAGCCCTGAAAGAGGCTGCACAGGGAGGCTGTGGAGTCTCCTTTTCCAGAGACCTTCCAAACCTGCTTGGATGCAGCCACGTGCTCAGGGTGACCCTGCGTATGATGCAGGAGGGTTGGACTAAATGATCTCTAAACGTCCCTTCCAACCTTAAGGATTCTATGATTTTGGATAGGGCTAATGCAAAGTGACCGTTACTTCCCTGGACAGCAACAGCAATTTCAAATGTTCAGCACTAGCACTCAGTGCAAAGTGTTAATTTTATGGGAAGAAATAAACCACTTAATTGAAACTTATTTTTCCAACTTAGAGCAATGAAAAGTTGTGGAAGTAAAAAGCCTCTTTAGTGAAGCGTTTCAACAGAGACTTGGGACTGATTCTATGCAGCAAACAGCCAATATCTTCTACAATGAATCAATCCCTTTTCCCCCTGTTCCAGGGCTATGAATCAGGTGAAGGACTGAACACATGAACAAGCCCTTGAAATGCTATCAGTTAATTTCTTTCCTCTTTGGAGCATAAGTAATAGAGACTGTGAAGGTTAACAGCATTTTTTCTATCTCCTAGCACTGTGACAGCTCTGCTGTATTAGGTCAAAGGCTAGTGCTTGTTCTCAGTGAAAGCGGCACTCTTAGAAAAGTGTTCCAGAGATTAGTAATTGCCCAGGTGAATTCAGGATAATATTTCACAGAATTTCTTATAAAAACAAATCTTTGTTTTCCAAATTTCTGGTTAATTTTTGCATTTCATAAAGAAAAAAATAAAGAGAAATCTTTGCCTTTTTTCCTTGTCTGGATATGCACATCCTCCAAGCATTATCCTCACCAGCTGCAATTGCCCATTACAGAGCATCCCGGTGTGTCGTGCCCGGGCCTGAGCCTGCCAGCCCACCCAAGGGGCAGGAAGCACCTCCAGGGTCAGTCCACCCCCTGTCCCCAGCCTGAGGCCACTGCAGACGCTGTGACGGGGAGGCCACGTGGCAGGACAAGGCTCCCACTGCACGAGGGCTCCCCACACACTGCCCACAGCAGCAGCCTGCAGCAAAAGGCCCTTCCTGACCTGGGGCTGTGATTTAGCACTCCCATGGCAGCAGCAGGAACAGCACGCAGCAACGTTTCACCTGCAAAACAACACCACCCACAGCACCCGAGGGGAAAACACTGAAACCATCAGCACTCAACTGAGCCCATGGAGAACAAAGATGGTGGCTGCTGTTTAAACCCTTGCATGAGCTAGTTAGGACACTCTCAGAACACTCCCAAATCACCATCTTTTTCCCATGAACTAATCACCTTGCAAGAGGAGTTGCTTCTTAAGGAAACTCAATGTACATTCCTGTCCCAACATCCATTGTTCTCACAGCTGTCAGGTCCCAATATACAACAGTAAAAACTGTTTCTCACAGGTAGAAAGACAGCGAGTAAAAACGTGAGAGCATACAGGTGTATTTACATGCTTCCTTATCTGGCTGCAGCTCCAGCTGTGCTGCTGTGTGCTTGGCCCCCCGGCACAGCCACACTGCCTGTAGGGGAGCCGGCTGGGTAGGGCTGAAGTCAGTAGCTGCTCAGTAGTCCTAACGCTAGACCATGCTGGTCCTGTGCCAAAAGGTATCTGCACAGTAACTATGGAGGCGGAAAAGATATGTGGAAAAAATTATGTGAGAAAACAAAGAAATAAATTAATTTTTTTCCTTTTTTTTTTTTAATTTTTGAAGATGAACATTCATTCCTTAACTCCAAGTGGTTATATCTCTAAACTTTTGGGATATCACTGACTAGAAGATACAAAATACATTCCGTACTCATCATGAATGATGTTTCTGAAGTTCTACCATTCCCTAAAGCCTTGCCCCTTTTTCAAAGGCCATGGAAGACACTAAAGTCACTAAGAAAACGCAACCGACTTTCAGACTTCCCTTTTTATTCTTTTTACACAAATCACAATCATCAGAGAACCTGGACAGCTTTAGTATTTCAAAGAAGTCCCACTTTCCTCCTAGACATCCTTTCAGAAGCACTACAGACTTGACATCTTTTTAAGCCCAAATTCATAGCAGAAAGTGCTCCTCAGCTGCTGACAGCCTGTCAGCAAAGATCGTGAGGGCAAACGGTGCTTGCCCAAGAACTTGGTTTCTCCTACCCACCTGCCCCAGTTTGGAACTTTCCATCCACTGCAGTCTGAAACGCGTCTTGATATAGAGAAAAAGTCATGGGTCTCTTAGGAGGGCTAAACCTAAGAGCACACATTAATGGCCAAGTTAAAGAAAGTAAAGGAAATACTCACTGACAATTGTGATTATGTTGCATCATTTTAAAATGATTTTTCTTTGCAACAGTGCAAACTTTTTTTTTTTTTTGGATCATCTGACAGGAACAACTGTCCAGCATAAAAAATGTGAGCAAGTTCACATTTAAAGTGAGCAAGTACAGGAGATGGGAAAATACACATGAATCAACATTAACACACAGAAACACTGTCCATCCACCAGCCTCTAGCTTGGCCCAGGCCAATGGGAGATGACAGCGCCAGTGAGTAAGCCCAAGAAGGCTCCACTCTGGCTCCTGACTCCCATTCCTACTGGCAATCACATCCCTCACAAGCTTTCTCCTTGGGGCACATGTTAAGTGACTGAATCTAGAGGAGAGTGTAAAGGGATGATCCAGTGTACATACCCCTAGATCTGGTACCTTCTAGCTATTAAGGACAACTCTACTACAAAAAAAAAAAAAAAAAAAAAAAACACAGCTAAAAACAATCCTGAGCTTCCTCTAGCAGTTTTGATATTTCCCCGCTTCTCAGTTGTTTTGATATTTCTACTCCAGCAACCCAATTAAGATAATTCCTTGTTGGTTTGGGGTCTCTCTCTCACTCTTCTGGAGAAAAAAAAAGGGGGGGGGGGCATTCCAGTTCTATTCTGGACTCCAAGAAACAAACACCCTCTCCTCCCATCCCCAACACCACCTTTCCAAGCCCCTCTGATAGCTGCAGATAACCAGCTGCGCCCAGGAGGACTTGCACTTCGCCTGCCAGAGCTCTGCTACGAGCCTGGAATCCGCTCCCCAGTTAATCCTGTCTGCGCTCCATGTGCTAAAAGCCCAGCTATCAAGAGACAGGGCAAATGCAGCAACCCAAACGCCAGCCCTATCAGCCTCTCAGTCTCTAAATCCCACCTCTGTTCCTGCTGTAAGAATTCCCGCAGTGAAGGGGGCCTGGTTGAAGCCCCAACCAGGAGCTTCTGCCAAAGCAAATGAGCTGATCCCAACAGGGGAGCCAGTGCCAAAGTGGCCTTGGGAGCAGCCAACATGCCCTGTGCAGCCAGCACAGGAGCCAGATCTTGTGTGGTCAGGGACACCAGATCTGCCCCAGCTACCTCCTATACAACCTTTGCCTACACTGGCGGTTGCTTGGCTCTGTAAAGTACTGACCCCTCCAGGAGATAGAGGCAGAAAATGTCTGTTGGTTACGATCTCTGCAACAATATTAAAATCCTAAGAAATAAAAGAAAGTTCACATTTTGAGGAAGGCATTTTAAGCATGATGCCCACAGGTCAAACCAACATTTTTTTTCCCTCTTTCTTTTAAGGGAAGCACCCCAGACATGGACAGCACCCTCTGAGGCTGCCCGAAGGCTCAGCCCTGGTGGCATCACCCTCCTTTCCCCAACCTCCCCAGCCCAGAGGCTCCCAGGGCAGCGTGGCAGGGATTTACCTGCAGACTCCTGGCCGCAGCCCTTGCAGCACCGGAGCCCCATGGCAGGCGGCAGCTCCCCGGGCCGGGACACGGCTCGGCAGGCACCTAGGTGTGCATGGAGGGTACCAGGAAGGGCTTTTCACCTCCTGCAAAATTAGATCAGCAGAGGGATGGTGCTGTCGCGTGGTCCCTTCCTCGCCATGCAGCCCTGGGAGCCTCTCCGGAGGCGGGGAGGCACCGTGAGCCGAGCTGCAGGAGCCCTGGCATTCTTGCAGAGGTTAGCACTGCTCTAGCTGTGTTCAGTAGGCCTGTTTAAACACTTACTTTTAATTGTATTAACTTAATTAAATCACCCACCACAAAGACAAGATAAGAGCCTGGTTTTGGGATATGGAAAAAAACAATATCCCTAGAACAGACATCTGGCAGCCTTTGATCATTCAGTGTTTGCTTTCCAGACCCCTAGGCAATCAGCTGAAAGCGGCAGGGGCTCGGCTCTGCTGACCCCCTGCCCAGCAGCAGCCCCCTGCCCAAGGGGCCAGGATGGCCGCACAGCCCATGGGAGCTGCTTTGCACGGCCCCTTGCAGGAGCACTTCACAAAACTCTGCTCAAGTGCAAAGGTTCAAAAGGCACAGGCAGGACAGCGCAGGGGAAAGGTCTTTCTGCAGTCTGCAGCTCTTACTGTAGGTTTGAGCCAGCCCACATTACAGACACTTGTTAAGTAGAAGCAGCAAAAACACAGAGTGGAGGATGGAGGAGGAAGAGGACAAACTTTCCATCACCACCAAAAAGTGCTGGAGGAAGCTGCGATGAACCTGCAGGAGCGCTGCGAGGGAAGCAGGCACCGCTACTCTGCTTCCACCACATCCCTCCAAGAGAAAAGGAGACCCCATCTCAGATTGGTTTAGTTCAGCTTGTGTGCTTGTCAGGAAATGCCACTAGCAGATAACCTCTCAGTTTGGGCACCCCCCTAGCTCTGCCTTGCAGAAAGCAGCAGCAGGCACCTCTCTGGAAGGAGGTCGCCTCTTGTCTAGAAGCAGAAGGAGCGGACATGCACAAGCCACCTGCTCCACTGGCTGCACGCTGGTGGCAACGCTCCCGTGTTTCATACAAAGCCAACTCCAAAAAGCCCCCAGCAGGCATAAGGTGTCCAAGATCTGGAAAATTCACAGAAATCAACAGTAATGGCTGTCAGAGCAGCAGTAGATGAAAAGCATGGAAAGAGCATCCTGCCCTCCAGCAGCTCTGCCTGAGCGGCCAAGTTGGCTCCTTGGGGATTGTAACCAGGTCCCCCACCTCAGAGCAGCCAGCCAGGCTACCTGAAGGTTGCTGAAATTTAAGCATTTAAAGAAGCCTAAGGACTGCTAAGGACCACATCACCTGACACTGGCAGATAGAGGCTGCTGCAGGGTTAAACACATTCATCTTTTTACATTCAAACCGACAGCTTCAGTAAGGCAGGGTGCAGATTCTGCATGTATTATTACTGAAGCATTGCAAATCTAAACTCCCTTCACTGTCACAAGATATTTGGCAAACTAATAGTTTATTCTGTTCCTTTTTGATGATGCTATACTACGTGAGTAAACTAAATGGCCACAGAAGAGAAGAGCTGGGACTGCTGTTGAATCAGTTATTGCAGTAACCAGAGTGCATTTAAAAGAACAGTTTTCAGATGTGCTCACAGCAGAGGGCAGAGCCTCTGCCCTCCTCATTGTCCAGGCAGAATGCAACATCACCGGAGAGCATCCCTAGGCAACACAAATGTTTCAAGAGCACTTTGGAGTCCCTCCCTTGATTTCTCTGGGGGACAGTGATAATTCCAGTCACCTGCAGTATGAACCCAAGTCAACACTGATAGCTTTCAGAAACCATCCAAACCATCCAGACTGGCAGGGTGGGGATGGGGAAACAAAGAAAAAATGAAAACAAAATGAAAAACAAATAAAAAAGCTCTAAACACACACCAAAAAAGCATAGAAAAGCCCTTTTAAAAAAAGGCAAGTCCTATTAAAAAAATCCAGCTCATTGTACATAAAGAATCAAGCACTTAATTCCATCAAGGTAGCAAGAAGACTTTGGGAATAATCCACTGATGAGAGGTATGGAATTAATATAGAGACCAATCCGTCCCTAATGATACAAATACAGTCTTGAAGGATGGACAAAAAACAACCTCACAGAGATAGCTAAGAACCTGGTTAGGTTCTCAAATTGAACTAAAGAATTATACTAACACATTATAACATATGTATTCATATTTATGCACATATGGAATATCTTAAGTAGGTGTTAGTCTATTCCTACAGTAAAGAAGGTGGAGACATTTGCACTTTTCCAGCAAAATAAACCACCTGCTCTGCAATAGGATTCTTCAGGAGACTCATCTCTCAGAGACATAATTCATTCCATACAGCAGGAACTTTTCAGAGTGGGATTTCTGTAGTTCTCAATAAATTGACCTTTTAGGAATATGGCTAAGGGTGTGTGTCTTCTTAAATTGCACATATCAACTTCAGAGGACAATTTACAAGAGCAGGAACCCAGAATTCAACATCTAAATCTTGATTTCAAGTACTAAGCAATTAGATGGATCTTGCCAGAGCAGCAAATGCCCGTGAAAGCTACTTGTCCTGGCCAAGTTTCCCCCAGATTTGCTATATAGCCACCATGCTGTGCACTTTGTTTCTCAGCCATAGCTCTCAGGTTACCCATTGGAAAGCCTCAATTTAAAAGCTGACACATTCTCCAGTCTCTTCAAGTACATGAGAGAGTATTGGCCGATACTTTGGAAAGGAAAGCTGGCTGCTAAATACTGCTGTAGAGATGATGAACTTACACATTCAAAGATCAAGTTTTAAATCTGGGAACTAGAGCTAAAGGCATCAGTTTTCATCAAGTCCATCACTTATTCAAAAAGCACTTTGCAAGAGGGCAGACAGATACATTATTCTATTTCAACAATTCCATTCCAGATGGCAGAACTCACTGAAAGCTACAGGCATTTATTTTTCATTTCCTTACTAGGAAAAAAAAAGTCTTTTTCTGATTCCCAAATGTGCCAGAGTTCCATCTCTGGAGCTGGACAAATACTACTACTTATACTAAAAAGACAAAGGTTACAGAATTTCTTTTTCTTTTAAATCCCTAACTGGCACAAACTGATTGGAACCACATAAACGTTGGCAACGCCTTCAATCAGCAATAGGAAAAAAGGGGAATTGTGTTTCATATAGAACAGATCTTAGACAACTAGTGCAAAGCAGATGCACTTGTGAACAACTAGCAAATTATCATGGGCCAAACTGTGCTCCAAATATAGGAGAATTGGGTTAAAGTTCTTAAAATTTGCTTGCTTTGTTTGCTCTGCAAAGTTTGCAGATGGCTTTTTATGAGAAATTAGATTCAGCCTGGATTATCATCCTAGCAGGAGAGTCAGGGTTTGCCAGGCCATAGCAGCTCTCCCTTGACACAGCAACAGGCTGCAGAGGGGCTAGAGGGGAAATCCAGGACTGAGCTTCTGCAGCAAGATCTAGAAAGCGTGAAACTTGGAACGAATAAACTCAAAGGGGCCACAGGTGAGATGCTTGCCAAAAGGAAAGCACCAAAGCAGTGGGAGTCAAATTGAAAAACAAGTTCAGAAAATCCACTCCCAGTGTTGTGCAAGGAAGTGCTGCTACCGGCATCAGTGATTCCAGCGAGTTCCAGCTGGATCTGTTCCCGATAAAAGAGACCAGAACTTCTGTTAATACTGATATCTGATTTCAGCATCAGTGACTGTTTGAAACTAAGTGGCAATACAGCTTATTGTGCCATGTGGATATTTTTGCAGACTTACTGTAAAACACTCCCCAAACTCACAGACAGATTTTCCCTGATCAGCAGCATGCTCTGCTAGGATAATAAATAACATTAACAGATTTGGCAAAGACTAAGAGAGCAAGGCCCTTTGCACCAGACTTTCCTTCTGAGAGGAAGTATGAGCATTTTCTCCAGTAGCTGTCAAATTCAGAAAGCTGGGAAGAGATCTGACATACACCTCACACCTGTACCAGTTGTGTAGCGGAAAGCAGCCGCCTACTCCCGGTGCCTCAAAAGCAAAAAGAGCCTGGGCAACAATTCAGGATGTCATTTCAAGGCTCTGCTCTTCTCTTAGAGAAGTACAAAGCTTCAGCTGTGCTTGTGAAACAAAGATCGACCTCTGAGAAACTCAGGACCATGTTTGTTGTCCACAGCTGGGCTTTCTCCTTCCTTTCTATTTGGGGAGTCTTTTTATGTATCAACAGTACCAGCCTTGTAGCTGAGCACTCGGCCAAGCCTGACAATCTGCAGGCATTCCCAGGGGTATCCAAAAAGGCTAATTTAAAAAAGAGTTTAGGAACTCACTGCTCCACCTCAGCAGTGGACCAATGAAGATGAGTCCAACACTAGTACTAAGTGAATTTGGGTCTTAGGGAGAAGAAAAAATATCTTTGTCCATTTAATATCACAGGTAGAAGAGTACATTAGGAGTACCCAGCTCATATATATGCAAACATTTTAACTGCCCGAAAGACTTGCTTTCTCTCCTGTTAGAGCTAAGGCAAGAGTTTTCCAGACTACTATTTAGTAACATGGAGACATTCTGTGATTCTGTGGATGTTTGGAAGCTTATTCCACTTAAACTAGCTGTTTCCTCCCTTTTGCCTCCTCTTTAAAGAAAGCTGGACTATAAATTCCCATATGTCTTTAGCCACACAGTAGTAACAAAGACTTGTAAGGATCTGGATCATCTATTCCCAACAGAGACCAAGAAAATTAGCATGGAAAAGACCATCTGCTGGACCAAAGACAACCTTAGGACCCTCCAAATCATGTACAAACCAGAGGGTCTCAAAGACAAAAATCCATATCCAGTGTGGAGTGGGAGGATTCTTGCACCTGTGTGGCTAGAAGGCCACTCATCTGTGCATACACTTGTATTTGTGTTATGACAAGTAATCTTTCCCTGCTTTACACCACTCCAGGCTTTTTTTTAGCATAATTACCTTGGCAAGAGTCCCTAATGCAGACAAGGCCCTTAATCTCTCAAGTTAACAGCTGCCAGCACACCGATAAATCCTCATGTTAGAGCCACAGTTCCAAATCCAGAGAAGTCAACACAGGACACACAATTATCCCTCAGTGCAAAGAAGGGGTTGCTTATAACACAGCCCTTCCTCAGGCCCTCACACACACCCCATTCTAACATCAGATGCTTTGGATTTCATAGCTCTAATCTTTATTATCTCCACTTCTCCCCTCTCCACTCCCAAGTTTTTGTGAGCATCAGACAGCTGGTGTTTGAAAGCAAAAACCAGAGCTAACAAAAAAGCTTCAGGAGTTCAGCATGATTTACAGCATCTCTGGTACCAGGTGAGGGCATGGACATCAACTTTATCTCAAGTGGGTTTCAATTAGATGAGCAATGGTTTATGTATGTCGAGCATGCTGCCTAATCCTGCAGTTCTAAAGTAATCTATCTCCACGGGTTAAGATTCAAAGGCAAACTTTAAATGAAAGTGTACACACCAGGCTGTGCACCTGCCAGGAGACAGAGGGAAGACCCAAACTTTGAGAAAGTAAATATTTATAGCTGGATGAAAGCAAGCTGTAATTTCAAGTGACCTGAACTTCGTCTTCTTAATGGAAGAAATCACAGTTATCGCAGTTAAAGACCAAAGAAAATTAGAAAGATTATTCTTATCAAAATGTATTATACTAAACAGAACATAGCTGTGATCCCACTTTTTTTTTTAATACAACAATATATTGAGCAGAGTCTATGGTAGATGCTACGGAGATGTAAAATTTAACACTAACCATACAATAATAAAGCTCATGACACCATTAAATTCCAAACAGATTAGCGATACTTCAATAAGTGTTCTCAGCACTCAGCATGCTGAGCTCCTCTTAAAATAGTCTTGGAAATTAAATTGTTAAAAACACAAAAACAACAACAAAAAATGTTTAAAAATGCAACTACTGCAGGTGTTCATGGTCACAAGGAGCATGGTTTGAGATCTGGGATTTTACACCTCTTTAGAAACATACTGATAAAGTAATAAAACCAAGGTCGTTCCCAGTGTCATTAGAGAGCACATGGAGCTCAAGAGTTCTTGACTTGCTCAGCTCAGCCTGTTAATGCAGTGCAATGCAAATGTATGAAATCCTCTGGGTAGCAGAGGATATATCCAGGCAGCCTTAGAAAAGAACTGACTTAAAAGGCATCTGTAGCTAGATAAGTGGCAGAGGGAGTTAAAACTATTCCCAGAACAATAAAACAAGTGAAATAGAGCCATGCTGGTTAATACCTAGGTTGAAATGAAAGCTGTCATAACAACCTCCTTCAGGCTAAAGGCATTGAACCAGACCAACAGCCTCTGTTAAAGTTGCTCTAATTCAGTGGAATTAACTTCTCAACAGAATACACTGTTATCAGGAAAGACTTCTAATGTCCTACTATATATGTAAATCTGACATCTAAGAACGTACCAAGCCCACCTGTGCTAGCAGAGCTCATAAAAACCACAGTCCCCTCTGTGGTGCCCTGCTCTCAGGTCATCACATCCTGCCCAATGCGGAGACTGTACCAGCAGTTTCTCCATCAGGCCTGTATCAGATGGGTAAGCAAGCCAAGAGGAGCACGCCTAAGGGGAAGTCTAAGCCCAGGCCCGTGTGCAGGATAAGAATCTGAAAAACCATTCAAGTGAAGCACACTAGTCACTTGAGGACTCCAGGCTTGCTCTCCCACTCACTAGATATAATCACTTTGAATATATTCAAAGTAGCATGTGAAGGCTAAGGAAAGCTTTTAAAAAGAACTTAAAGTTGCACTGTATTTTACAGCATGACCACCTATTTAACCAAATACAAACCCTAAGTGTTATGCCCTAGGCAAGACGCCCTTGCCATATTTCCTCCCCCTCCTTCTGCCTGTGAAGTTTGGAAAGCCCAACACAAGCTGGTTCTCACTGATAGCACGCGAGTTATCCCTAAAGCATTTCAGACATAAACACCGAGAGGGTTTTGCATGTGAATCCTCACAGCTGCTTGACAACGGGCCAGCTGCCACTTCAAACTGGAATTAGTGCCTCGGTCGCAAAGCAGCGATTTCATAAACACCCCGGATAGCGCTTTACCAATTAGAATTCCTTTTGGATGCCCGGCTAGTGCAGTATCAGCTCTGCAGGCCCTCTCCCCTTGCACTTGTGTGGGCTGTGGGGAAAACAAATGTGTTTTCTTTTCCTTACCTTTGCTCTCCAGAATGATTTCCAGGTGGTATTTTCAAGGCAGCATTTTATAGGGAGCAGTTAAAACTACCAGCATAAGAGGTACCTCAGTTGCCCCAGAAGTGCTGCTGCACAGGGTGTCGCGATGCCGGGTGCTTTGGGGATCCCAGTTCCCTTCCCCTCCTTTACATGAGGGGTATTAAATGGCACCCAAAATCTCCTTCTGGAGCACTCCGGGGAGCAAGTATTCTGGTTTCCTTCATTCATGTGCCATCCTGACACAGTTTAGGTATCCATCCTCCTTTCTGTTCTCTTCTCAGTGGATGTAATGTGGCTGAAGCAGTTCCCCATGGAAAAGGAACAGATATCTCCAAATATATTTATGCACTCCACATGGTTGGCACCCACTGCACCCCACAGAACTCAGATCCACAGCACCCTGAAGCAGGTAGGAAGACTGATTAAATCCACTGCCAAACGTGGCAGACATTTACAGCAGTTTTGTGACCACAGCAGCAGGCACACTGCATAATTTCAGTTCCTTGCCCCAAAGTTTTATGTTGTTTAGCACTGTATTTTTATTCCTACTATTATATCAAGCATAAAAGCAGCATGAGCACCACAAGCAGATATATGCATCCTCCACCAGCTTCACAATCCATGGAGTATTGGAAAAATAAAAGCCTGAGACAGAACCATTAATATCCTCACCTGAAACACCATCCATCCCTTGGAAATTTATTTATTTTCTTCTCTTGGTATCAGAGCTGAAGAAAATACACACTCAGCAGACACTTTGACCCATAGAAAAGTCAAGTGCGGAAGGTTAAGAGGGAAACAGTCACTGGGAATACAGATGGAGAGGAGAGAGCAAACCTGACTGCCAATTATTCTGCAGTGCATTATATCTGTAACTCAATACAGCCACGTGAGAACAGCTTGGGACAGGAATTACTCCACTGAAGAGCACAGGAAGAACAGATAAACTTCTTATAAAGGGCCCAATCTCAAAAGACTCTTAGAGAGCCACTCACCTCAGTAAGATTATTTGGTTGGCAGAATATTTGCAGGGAATAAACTTGCATTTAGCATGATGCTTTATTTCTTCATGCTGATATTGACCTCTACATACAGTAGATTTTTAGAAGTAATGAAAACAAGTATGCTATGAACTACATTACTATATATTTCACTTGATTTCATCATGCTAACCTACCAAACTGGAATATTTTGTAGCCTGAAGGACCCCAAACATTGCGTAAAATGTGGAGAACTCATCCATGCTCATTGCAAGTGAGAACACAGCTGCTGCTGAAGTTTAGCACTGTTTAACCCTAGCAGCACCATGCCACACACACAAGCAGCAAGACAGCACCAAAGACTTATGACAAATTAGCAAAAATCAGAGAGAATCCAGCATACAGCTGCTCACTGTAACACTTTGACAAGCATAACCTCAGCAAACAAAGGTGTTCTCAAGCACAAGCGCTGAGAGATCTCTGCCAACTGCACATGCCCTTGGGTTTAATAAGTTATTCTGAGTACAGAATGCTGAGCTGCAGAGCTTGCTCTGGAACACCATCTCAGCGAGAAGAGCTCACAGTCTTACCCAATTTGCACTAAAAAGCCAATCTGCCAGGACCAAATTATGCCTTATAAACAAGGCCTTTGACACCCCAGCAATAAGGCACCATCCTTCTGCAAAGCCACACTCCTGCACATGGGAAAGGGCAGGCTACACGAAACCTTGTGCACCCATCTGACTTGGAGAAGTGCAATGAGTTGAGGAAACCAGCTCAAGAACAATTACAGTATGTACCTTCATCATCCCCACCAGCAGAGAAAAAGCTATTTGTGAAGCACCTTATGCCTCTTGTTCCTTTCCCAGCAGACCACGTGGAAGCAATGGAAGATACTAAACCCTGCGTTCTTGCTGAAAGCCAATGCGCGCATTAAAGAGAAAACAGGCTGCAATGCAAAAACCACCATGTTAATGCTCAACACAGACTGCTTGCAGCACTCCACCATGGTGCTGAAGGCCAAATTACTGACTCATCTCAGCAAAACATGAGGCTTCTATCCAGGGATCAAATGCAGATTTTCTCTTTTCTCAGGGCTGTGATTTCTAGGACAGCACTAGGCATACACTGTCACAGCTCATTTTCAGCCACACTTTCAATGCCCATGGGCCCACTGCATTGGCTGGAGACAGCATAATTTGGGGTAGATCAAACACTTTTAATGAAACAAAGGCAAGATCTTGTTTATTTCATGAAGCAGGATTTCTGCCTGCCAAGTGCAAACAAAACCCTCGGGCCTTGCATACGCTCGGAAAAAAATAAAGCAAAGCAAAAAGCAATTTACAGGCTGCAGGTGCCTCTTGATGCCCTCTAAGATGTTTTAAGATGAAATTAGGTGAGCCAAAACTTTCTTAACTACATAAAACCTCATGGCCCTCAGGTAGAAAGAGGGATCTGGTAACTTTACTACACAAAAGTCTGCAAGACCATTGGCAATAGTGTATTTCCCTGGTGGTGTAACCATGCAAACGAACGTTACAACTATTCAGAGGGGAAAATTTCAGTCCCTTTCCCGGGTTGTTCTCTTTTCAGAAGTATTCCTCAGTGTTATGGTAAAGACAAGTTGTCAAGGCGAGGATGGATCAGATCAGTAAGTATTACTTAATTACTTAATAAGTAATTACTTAAAAAGTAATTAAGTTTCATGTGCTAAAGTCTGTGTGCAAGAGATGAGCGGCTCTTAGCTTCCCAAATAATAGATTTTCAACTCAAATTGATTTCCATTACAAATCTTGCAATTCTAGCAACCCACTGAAACTTCTATTTGTGTTATGTTAAATGAAGTTGTCAAAGTCTGGATAGACCATGAAAATTTCCTCCCCCAGCCCTTCCTCTCCAATCAGATAAAGTGATTTCAGTAGAGCACGTGAAGAGTTACCCTGAGGATGATGATTAGTATCTTCTGGTCTTTCAGGTAAAGCCCTGAGGAGCAGCATAGGGGAAGCCTGATCAACCTCCTGATCCCCTCCTTCCCTTGAGGGGAAGTGGGAAATACCAACTCATCAAAAGTGGAAAAAAATCTGAGGATGGATGTTTTGACAAATCTTTAATGCTCTGAATGCGGAAGTAGGGAACAAAAAGTCAGACAGATGCCACAAAGTAGTTTGTAATCCCCAACTGAGGGCACTAAGCTAAGACTAGCCCCCTGCCATTCCAAGTGGCTTCCCCCACAGTCACTGCTGTACATACAGCCCCATAGGAGATGCTCTGTTCTTCCTTGAGAAAAAAGTAAATCTGGTTTCTATCCTAATATGAGACAGGCAAACGATTTGCATGGGAAGGTTTTCAAAGACTCTGGATTTTGGTGTCTTTCACTGCTGCTGAGGGCATTCATCTCCCCTCAGTTTGCAGCACTATCACATGGATTCAAACAAACCGAGTTGCTCACTCCAAGGACTTAAATCAGATGCCAAGAAATCCATGCAATCATATAGTCTCTCTGCAGAGCGCAGTATTAGCTTCACAGGCTGGGCAACAGCTTTGTTGGGGAATTCTCACTTATTGTTTTGCATTTTATTGTTCCCCAATGTGTCATCCAGAGTGGCTAATTTCCTCTCACAGGATTAATTCACACTCAAGCAACTGGGGACATGGCAAAACTGGTGACAGAAAATTATAAGACCAAGATAAAAAGAACCAGCACCATCTAGTGCCCACAAACAGGGGCGCACGTGTTAAGAGCAGACAGCAAAACACACACTACAACATCAACATTTTCTTGCACATTTGCACTTGGAAGTGCGGAGTAAGCGTAGCCAGAATCTCACTGCAACCCTGTGTCCTGCACATAAAAAGGGACTTGGCACGTGGCAGATCCACCTGGCACTATCCCAGTGCTAACATGTTACTGCCTTGAAGGTCAACCAAGCCATAAAGCAAAAATAAACAGCTCCCAGATTGCAAGACTATGCAAAACAGGCAGGCAGCTTTATCAGTGCTGAGCACTCCCTTGGAAAGTGAGAGAAACCTAAAACCTCTGCCTTAAGCTCTTTTTAGCATGGAAAAGTCTACCTGGTGCTGCAGAAGACGATTAATACTAGAAATCAAGGACAGTTAAACATTTCCCTGCCCTCAGCTGCTCTCTAGAAGATTTAAAGACAGGCCACACGGTGACACCAGCACTTGTGCTGCAGAAGCGGGACCACCAGCCCTCTCCTGCAGGTCAAGGCAACGCCACAGACTCAGCCAAGATGCCCACATTCCTACCTGTCAGTATTTCTCAGTGTGCCACTGGAACTACACTGGTTCAGTCTTTCCAGAAGCTAGCAATACTTGCTTTGCTGTCATTTCCTCATCAATATTCTGAGAGGTAAATATCAGAAGCCTAACTAAAAATCTCAAATGTCAACATCACCTTATATGCAGATCCACACAGGGGGTTGTCAGCAGTAAACTGCAGGAGAACATTTAATTAACATCAGCAACCTCAGATTACTGCTGTTAGAACAGTGATTTGCATCAAATAATAGAGCATGGAATGATACTTAAAGCATGAATTTCTAATCCTCCTCCCAAGTATTTTAATTACACATCATCTCAATGGGGGCAGAAGGGAAGTGCTACAGAAATAGCTAATTGGTCTTGATAAGAAGGACACAGGTAAGCACTACAGAGCAAACTGCATTTGGGCAACATTCACCCAGCTGGGACAAGACACAAACAAGCTGCCACTCCACCTGCTGCCTTGGTATTCCATCCAACACACAAGGAGAAGCTTGGGCGACCTGAACGTGTCCTACTGCATGCTCTTCTCCGCAAGGTGCTGCCCACGAGCCTGCCAGGCTCCCCACACTGCAAGTGGGTCACAACTACTGTCCCCAGGAGGGGGACAGACGAGTTAAGACTCACTCTCCTGTTCTGCCTTTCCTCATTTCTTACTTAGTACAGCGTGTAAGCAAGGCAGAGTGGAAAAGCTCCCACACAAGCCCTGCGAAAAGCTCCTGGGTGAGGTATCTAACACTTCCTCAGCCGAAGTTCTGGCAAAAGGCAGTCAAGCCCAGTGGCAAAGGAGCCACCCTCCTGAATGCGGACTGGCTGGGTAAGGGCAAGTGGCCTCTGCCAAGCTCAGTCTTCACCATTAGCTGCAACACAAGCCAGGGCTGCAGTGTCTAAAGCCTGGAGCATCCAGCACACACAGCCACTGTCTCGAGCTTCTTACAGCCTCAGCCAAAAGCTCTGGAGAGGGCTACAAGCTACTCCATTGATCAGAGGGCTTGGGATGTTACTTACTAGAGCACGAAAAGCCAACTGAAGTTTTCGCCGTAGACTTAATTTGATCAACCCATGGTCTGACTGGTTGAAAGCTATTTTTACACAGTCATAAGAACTAAGTGAAAGATGTGACAGAACACTGGGAAAGGAGCCAACAGGAAAGGGGAAAAACAAGATTAATCAATCCCTTAAGCAGCAGCTTGCAGTGAAGTCAAGTTACACTTCAACAAGACTGAATTCTTATTTTTGCAGAAAGACCTAGCTAAGATTTGTCACTGTTGACCTCTGCGGAAAGCATGAGGCAAGAGTAAGGAAGTCTCTGTCAGGGGCAATTAAGAGACATGGCAATGAATACTATGACTTTTGGACACATTTCCAAACATCTCAGCAAAGTTGCTTTCAATCAGAACATGGCATTTCATTGAAACACAAGAGGGCACATTTTCCTTGGACAAGAACTCCAGAATAACTTCATAATCAAAAATGAAGCCAACACCCCTTCCAGTAGTACCAGTAGTCATGGAGGGTACTCATCTTGTATGTGGGTGAAAGATTTGTGTCCTGGATCTAAACCTCATGCTCTAGAGTCTAGGTCTAAACCCTAGACTTGCATCTCCCATATCACAGGAGAGGTGTTAGGAACAAAAGCACCACTTAATCCTGAGAACAAGTCAGCTACACTTTATTACCAAATGCAATCTTTTCCCCAATTTTCCCCCAAGAAACAGGAAGGGTTTTTTATTATTACTGTTGCTTGTTTTTTCTCTCTTTTCCAGTCTAGAAATATCAACTTCCATGCATGATGACGACCCCTAAGCATTAAATTCTGAACTTAACTTCAGACCATGTTTCCAAGTTTCCCCTCTGGCTCCTAATGGACCCTGCAACATGACATCAGCCGTTGAAGTGCCTGGTTTGCTTTGCTATCCCAGCTTGAACTTCACGTCTCCCTCTGTCACAGCTAGTGAATGGTTTAGAACGGGTCCAATAGTTCCCTCAGACAAGAGATAGAGAACATCTCTGTCAAAGCTGGTATTTGAGCGAGTCCTGCTGCCAGACACAGCTCTGGATTGAGTGCAGAACAGCTCTGCACTCTCTCATGTCCCTAGCTAACCCTTCTCCCAGCTGCACCACACAGCTTAGAAATCCACTTGATGAAACATGAATAAAACACAATGTCCATCATTAGTTCTTGTTACTCAGCAGAAAATCAATACAGGCTCTGTTACAATGCAGGACATGCTGTTACTGCAGGTCCTGCGCTCCGAGGAAGCGGCCTGGGCAGCCAAGCTGTACACAGCCACAGCAGAGGAGGCCTGGGAAGATCCAAACACCCATTCCAGAAATCAAAGTGCTGAAACTCTAGCAATTAATCCCCAAATAAATCTTTTGGAGGTAGTGGCATTTGCTTCACAAAAGAGGGAAAAAACCCTCAGGTTCAGAGGAAGAATAATGACGGCACCTGAGGAGCTTCTCTCAGCAATGAAGGGCAAGGGCAAAACCCCAAGTTGAACACACACATGCTGGAACACACGACTGTCATGACCATGGTCTTGCCTTTTCTCACCCCTTTGGGGGGCCACTTTCAAGAGGGTTTCACGTAGCCACAAACATCCTTTCCCCCACTCCACTCAAATGTAGCCCCTTGGAGATGAGGATAATTCTTTTGCAAACTACAGCAAGACACAGTTACAGGTCAGGCAAACAAATGAAGAATGATCATTTACCAAGTCACATCAGAAGGCAAACTCAAGTTCGCAAAAAAAATGAAATTCAGCCAGGCAGCAGAATCATTTCATATCACTGCTAGGATACACGAGATCAATAACAACCAAAGCTCCACAAGGGCTTTCAGGACACAGGTCAGGGGTACCTCTGTAGCAGCACAGTGAAGCACCGTCAGGGGACAGATCACAGGACAGGTCATGTTCTGGCAGGGAATAACAGTTCCTAGGAGATCTCCCATGTAAGCAATTAAGCAACGCTGCCAGCTCAATGCTCTGTTGTTTGAGGGGAACAGGATTAGAAACAAAGCAATAACAGACAGCGTGCAGTAGTGAGAGAAAAAAAATCCCTTGTCCAAGCAGTTTCTTGTACATCCATCAGAATATTGTCACTGGAACGTATGGCAAAACCTTTTCTGCTGCTATAATTGAGAGCCTTACAGCAGAGCCTGTTTTTCTTGCGCTGTCTGATGCTAGTCAAGAGGAACATTCAACAGGCATTTGAAGTTCTGCCTAGTTAGACAGCAAGAAAAAGACCCAAAACACACAAGTAAAAACCTTCTGCCTCCAGCAGTACTATTTAGCTTGAGACTAACGAGCTCCACATTATCCATTCCATTTAACTGTAATTATGTTAGATTGCCTCTTTTTTGATCTGCTCTATCAGCAGCCCTAGCACTGTGGGGAAACAGATAACGATAAGGAGAAAGCTAGTCCATGCAGGAGAAACTGGCTGTGAAATGAAAGCATGACCGGGGCAGCGCATCCACACTGCTTTCACCCCAGGCACCTTGGACTCGTCCATGTTTCCAGGACCTCAGTCTTGTCTCACTTGAGCTTTGTGAGACAGCTCAAGAAAACACCCTAGTTCATCTTTCACACTCACATAGTGCTGCTAGTGGTGCAGCTGCCTCTGCAGAACCTGCCTCCTGGAAGCACCCACAAAACAGACGAGCTTCAGATTGACATCTCGAGAGGGTCCATCTCCCTCCCAGATGCCATCACAACGGAACGGAAGCAAATCCCATTGCTCCTGGACTGCTACAGGAAACCCTGCCCTAAATATACTCTGGAGCTAGTCCATGGAAAGCATTTATACAGGAGCTAAAAATCACCAAAAGTCTTTAATTAAAATTATGATAATTAAATTTTCTACCTAACAAAACGTCACTCTTCTTTCTTTCCATGGAAACTTACTTATTCTTTTAAGGTAAAAGCCAAATATTTGGAAGTCACATGTTTTTCAAATTGGGAAAGTGCACTAGGATATCTAAAATAAATTACATCCAGTTACTACATGCACATTTTCCATTAATTCCAGCTCTTGTGTGTGTCAGCTTCTCCCATGACTCATAACCAGAAAGTCAGCTTGGGAGACCACACAGAATTCTAAGTGACATCGTCCAGCCAGGGAGCCCCCTCCAAACAGAAAAGCAAGGGGCACGACCCACCTTTCCTCCTTTCTTCAAGGGACACCCCGGCAGCAGTGTTTCCAAAACCACCACAAAGCAGCCTGTGCAGCCCCGGGTCTTTGTAGAACAAGTGACTTGTGTGTCAGATGGCTTAGAAGTTAAAGTGAACCTTGCGGTTCAATTATCATTAATGATGGCTGATAGGAATGATGTTAGGCACAAAATACAAGGAAATGCTGGCCTACCTGGGGCAATTTCAAACAGATGTTTCCCTGGTTCATCAGGATTAGGTGGCAGCTCATTCACCTGATTGCCTTGCAGTGGAATGAAACCCTGTAAGGGACACAAGCAACAGTGAAGGGGGAACGGCCATGAAGAGGGCAAGAAAAGGAAGATAAATACAACAGGCTTTTGGCAAATTTAAGCCCCACTCTCCCAATGAGTCCTCCTCCTTTTCAGTCACACAAGTTTTGAGCGAAAAGAGATTTAACTGGCCATGCATCTCACCTGGCCTTTCCCTCACATAGGACACTTCTGGGCTATCCTCTGTAGTAATTATTTTCTAAGCATGCACAGGAGATTCCTTTTGGTTTCCACAGCTAAATATCCTTATTAAAGTTTCACCTGCAATCACTCTTCTTCATCTTTTAATTTCTGAGCTCTGGTCATCTGAGCTTGAAAGCAATATGAGGTGCCTGCATTTGTACTTTAAGATTTCTATTTAGGTATCTGAATAAAATGCCCTCCTTTCAAGAAATTCTCATTACTCAGAAGCTTCCAGGGTGATATCTGAAGAGAACTAATTCAGATTTGTGAGACAACAGGACTGCCTTGTAAACCCAAAGCCTACAGTTAACCTAGAGGACTGAGCCCCCTTATTTTCCAATCTAAACACTGCCAGAATTCGGATTCAGTTTTAATTTGAGCCCATATGTCATCAGCACTATGCATTTCAAACGCAGGATTTCTTTTCCACAGTCCACAGAATAACGTCTTCAATTAAAGTGGGCAAAAAAGTATCTATGGAGAAGCTGAAATAAAAAGAATCTAGGAACCTCTTGTCCAGTAATACAGACAGAACAAAAGGGACTTTTTAGACACTGTTATTTCTCTATTTTTTCATCTTTGACATTTTGAAGAATTTAACTGACATTCTTTAGAAACTATATTCAATAAAAAAAGGCAGAACATAACAAGCCAAAAGGCATGGACAATGCAATTCCTATTTCTGCAGGAAACTGCCCTGGAATAACACCTGGATCTATCTAGATATATAGCTTTTTAGCTTATACGTGTATAAAAGAAATAAGCAGCCGAAACCATGTGACATTGCTAATAAACACACACAAACCATCCTCTCCCTCAAACATTTTGGAGACTGCCAAATTCAAGAGACAG
Source organism: Nothoprocta perdicaria (assembly GCF_003342845.1). Classification (NCBI taxonomy): domain Eukaryota; kingdom Metazoa; phylum Chordata; class Aves; order Tinamiformes; family Tinamidae; genus Nothoprocta; species Nothoprocta perdicaria. Next base: position 1,731,264 of record NW_020454206.1, read on the forward strand.
GAAAGTATAACTGGTAACTGAGATCAATCCCAGTTATGCTTCTTGTCAGCATCCAGATCTATATTAATGAGTAATATAATTACAGTGTTTCATAAGACACTCTCCAGGACTTCAACTGATAGACCACAACCTATGGCCTTTGCAATCTTCTTCATATAACAGAGAAGCCAGTAATTTCATTTTCTCATTGTATCTGTTAGGGAATAATTTCCCTTTGCCTCTTGGTAAAAGATCTTCTCTACAGATGTTTTACCTGGAGAAACTGCTGTAGCAAATCATGGAGACAGCTGGTATTAAACGTAAACGAATGAAACTTGGACTCTTTGAGTCCCAAATGTTCAAACTACTATGTATGAACTACCCAAGCAGCCCTGCTTGAGCTGGAAAATATTTTCAGCTGGAGAAACAGCTTACTCTACACTTACTCTAGCAAACATGACCAAGCCATAGCTTAGCTGAACTAACCCTTAAACACAGCATTTCCTAACTAAAACAGGCTCTTTTTAATCCTTTGCAGAAATTATTTCATATACCTACAGATATTTCACATTAAATGTGAAATATATGAATAAAACTGAATATAATGTATATAGACACACATTGCACACATACATGCAAAGCAAGTTGCGGGTTGACAGAGGAAAAACCATTTCAGTCCTCACTGTGCAGTGATATTTGTGAACAACAGCTGAGAGTGCCTCGGTGGTGAGCAGCTGGACAAGAGCTGCAGTGAGCATGAGGGTGCAGAGGGGTTACACAGGCCGCCTGCACTCACTCGTGGGCAGCAGCAGCAGCACAAGGACACTGTCTGGCTCGTTCAATTAAGCTCCTTCTCTTCAGTGACTCCAGTTAGCAGCCTGACAGACAAAACAAGGGCTACATGAACTATGCTGCCTAATACACTGCAGCAGCAGGGAAAGCAAGTGGCTCAAATGGCACAAAACCCTTTTACAGGCAGAGGGAAGAACTTGAATAAGAAATTCTTTATCTCTTGCAAGTCTTGCCCTAGGTCAGTAGCACACATCTCCCCAGCTCTCTAGATATGGGAGAGTCAAAGGAGCATAAAATTCTGCTGAATTCAGTGCTGAGTTCAGACTTACATGGTGTCCTCAGCTACGCGTTTACTCTAAGCTGAGGAGCACTCTCTTCTCTCCAGGAGCCCTGTGTTCAGAGAATCACATTTAATTGTAAGAAACAGGTACTAGACCAGCTACACACAACCACACACACACTATTTGCCTGGGGGGAACCAAACAGGCTGCACCTGACAGGGAATCACAGCACTTGGAAGAGACTCTGGAAAACCTTGGAGGTGGTACAGCAGTTAAAATACTCAAATACCCTGGCTCCTTTGTAATAGGTGCTACACAAGCAACAAAAGGAGACATCTGAGAAGGATTTTGACTGAGATAACCAAAGAAATTATCACCTCCCCTTTCTGTCATGCCATCTGAGGTATATTTAATGCTTCATCCAATAGAGCATCTGCTGTGTAAGAGAAATATTTTCATAAAATTGCATCCTAACATGCTAGTTCTGTTAGTGATGCCCTTCTACCAGATTTTTTATTAGCTGGCTATAAACACATGTGTGTGTGTGCAGGGGGCTGGTAGTGCAGAAACACACTCAGCCCAGGCATTTGGCTGATTTTTCTCTCTGCAAGCCTGTGTATTCATGGCTCCACAGCACAGCCCAATGGGCAGGGGAAACTTTCACAGTGCTGTCAGTAACACCTCACTGAGTGAAATCAAAACCTTGTGTTTCCAATTCACTTGTATACCTGTAACTAACCACAATCGGGAGTGCCTAGTGAAAAACAGTGTCTGCTGTGATATTCTTCACCGTGTGTGAAACGTCTAGTGCTGCCTGTAGTCAACAGAAGGACAGGGAACATTTTTGTTTGTTTATTTTGCAGTTATCTTTACATCTACTGGAGAATTTAACCCTTTAAGCTACTTTGCTATCACTAATCTCTACTGCATCTTCTGCCATATTCATATTTACTTTATATATACACTTTACAATGGGAAAGCTCATCTGCTCTAAGTGTTTTCTTGTCAGTGTCTTCCAATTTTTGATGCTTGAGAAAATAAACTACCCCTTGCACAGCCTGCTTTCTTCTTGTACTGAAGAATATATGCTCTGAATATAACAGAGTAGTAGCAACATTTGGCAGGTGCTTTGGGAAAGGGGCTATCACTTCCCATGTCTGCAGAGTGCCCAGTGCAACAGAATTTATTGTTTTTGCATTTTGCCACTGAGCATGTATATCTGTCTAGGGTTTAAGACCTAGCAGAAAAGAAAGAGATGAAGAACTAAATGCAACTTAAGCATGGTGGTTACTAAAAAATTGTGATTTGAGGGCGAACTCCAAAAGGTTTATTTCCTCCTCACTGTGAAAGGTTACATTGTCCCCAACCTGCTAAATTAGGCTTTCAGTCATGCACTCCTCCTTCCAGATACAGACATCATACGTGGCTAAATTCATATTCCTAAAAATTTGCACAGAAGAGCATTAAATCCCAAATGGCATCTAAAATATAAGCCTATTCCCAGTCCTGCATACTGCCACACAACAAACCTGCCATGTGCTACCCACACAGATCAGCCCTGAGCAGCTGCTCATCTCTGTCTGCACGAGGATGGATTATCTGGGAGATAAGGAGTCCCAGCTGACTAAGTAAGAGTTGCCCTCCTGCTTCAGCATCCTGGAACTTCATAGCTCTTCCTGACAAACTCCAGTCTCGCAGATAACCATGCTAAAATTTGGAGGTCAGTCTAGGATAATCAAACACTGGTTTCCAATGGATGCTTTTTTCAGTAGAAATCTAAGTGAATCCATAGCATAACAGGCTGAATAATCAAGTAGTTGCTAACAAAACATTACCCCCTCATGCTGGGAATTATGGAGTAGTGTTCTCCCTCATGGGCTTGCCAGAAGCCCATGATAGAGTTTTAAGAGGAGCTTACAGTATTTTTCCTATGGAGAGGATTACGTCAATACAGATATTGTAGATGAGTGAACACCCAGGTCTATCAATCTTTATGATTTCTGAATAAATAAAATAGCAGCTTCCAGAATGCTCAATGTCATGCAAAAACTGCTTCCTCTGAAGCTCTGCCATTGATGCAGAAGCAGGACAAGTACCACACAGTTGGGAGGATTTCTACAGCACAGCTTCCAGCTCCCAAATCTAAACTTCATTGACCATGGAAAGGAAGGACAGCCCAAGCTGAGCAAGAACAAGGTTGTTCGAGCACTAGCCTTGCACCTGGGAGATGTCAGCCAGGGAAAAACAAACCACCACTGGCCTGCACTTGCTCCAAAGACTGGCCACAGCCTGAAGAGGCACAAAGAACATTCAAGAACACTATGCATTTAGCTGTAAAAGGTACTCAGATACTGTGAAGACAGGCTGCAAAAGAGCAGCAAAAGACACAAAGAGAACAATAAGCTGAACAGAAATAAACGCAACAGCTGTATTTTTCTGAATTTTGCTTTTCACAGCAATCAGCAGTTGCTTAAAAGACTCATAACTTCCAGATTTCTAAGAATCTCTCGACAGTCGCAGGTTCTACCAAGAGTTCCTTCGTTAGGGAAAACCTCACATGACAGCCACACTGCTGTGATTCCAGGCAGTGATTAACAGAGCTTTTACTGCAGTTAAACAACCCAAAATAGCACATAAAAAATAGTAACATACCATTTTCTCTAATTAGATATGCTCATCAGGAAAACTGTCAGACTACCAGGAAACACATGATTAGTCCAGAGAACCTAAAACTGGGTAGTGCTTAGGAATCTAGTAGGAAATACTGCTACTCTGTCAAGAGGTAACCAGCAGGCCAGTAAAACCACCACACATAAAAGCCAAGAATATCATTGCCATATTAAATCAGGAAATGCAACCCACCTACACGGAGCAAGCTTGTTCAGCCTCCATGACTCCAACCTGGAGCTCAGTGGATATTCAGGGAGGGGAATTGATTGCTGCAGGAAGCAGCTAAGGCTGAAAAATCAGAAATATTCAAGGAGGGACTACATACGTATAGCTGACAAACATCTCAAATATTACAGCTATAGTATCTGAAGGAGCCTTAAGAATTAAGTATATTAGGGATTCCAATACCTTCCAGCAGAGGGCAACAGCTAATATGACAAACTGCCCTGTATTTATTACCACAAATTTGCCACATCTGCCTCTGCCAGATGACAGACACAGTTACAAGGAAGATACACACTGAAGACCTTACATGGCAGAAATAAACATTACGTATAATAGCAAAAACAACAATTATCTCAATACTTAGCTTGGTTCAGGCCTTTCTCCAAAAAGAAACAAGAATTACAGGATTATAAATAGCAACAGAACAGAAAGAAGAATCTCTTGGTGAACTCAGAACACACTTAAGAGGAGAAAAGAGTGCAGCAGCTTTCAGCAATTCCTCATGGCTAAAGGAAAGAACTGCCAGTCCCCAAACCCAGCTCCTGCAAACCAGTTATAGCACTATCCCTCTCCACAAAGCAGGGCCCTGATAATATTTCACTTTTTACACATATTTCACTTTTTACACATTGACACATTCAAACATTTTTGCAATAATGTAACTTGGAAGAAGTTTCCAAGTTCATTTCCTGTCTGTCTACTTCATCTTGCACATTTGCACATCTGATAGGGACAGCAATTTCTTTCTCAGCTGCTTCACAGCTTATAATTATTACCGTTCTCTCCTACATGGCTATGTTCTTACTAAACTCTCTTCCCTGAACAAAGAGGGTACTGTGTAAATGACACCCTATACAAAGGCTCTTGTCTTTTATCTGGTGGATGCATAAAAGCTTCGGTTGGTCACTGAAGAAGTGTTTAACTTCAGACGTAGTTAATTACTAATTTGGTTTGTTTTCAGAATCTTTCAGCATGCCCTGCTGTATAAACAAACACCTTCTGACATCTCCTGAGCACTCATCTGGGTCTCCTTGCAGTCTTTCTTGCCTTTGAACCTTCTCAGTGCTAGAAGCAATTGGAACAAGCTCTCAAAGCCACATCCATGACCTATGCAGGGTCAGCAACAAGAACGCCCTACATCTCTCATACCTACAGCAGTCATACCTGAGGTTTGGTTTCCTCCTCATCTTTGTAGTAGAAGAGCTGGTCCCCACGCAGAACAAACCACCGCGGCTGCCAGTTCTTCATAATGCTTCTTTGCTTCTTCAGCCAGCCACACTTCAGCACACGGTCTTGTGGATTGGGAGAGGATGGTCTGGAGGAAGGTCCAATCTGTTCACCCATCACCAAACTCTTCGACCGGGCTAGAAAAAGGTAATTTCAGAGTAAATGAAACACAGAAATAAGGATGAGAACATCCACAGAGACCAACTTGCTCCACAAATTCTAAGACAACAGATGACTACATGTAGTCGCTCTTGCTCTCTCAGTTAGGTATCTGCTTTTCACAAGATATATAGTCTAACACTAGGCAAATATCAACTTTTTTGCATTACGTATGCTAGCAACCTTCTAGGTTACATGATATCTCCATCTCTGCCTAAGACTGCACTGCTCATATCAGGCTTTGGTTGTAGCAAGTCATAACATGCCTCCAGATCAACATGGGAATAATGATACTGCTCTCTCCATAAGGGAGATTTACCCAGAGAAGATATATTTGTGTGGTGAGGGGAGACTGAAAGAGGGAAGGAGAAAGTAAAAAGAAATATTCCCACCCCCTACCACCACCACTGGCACAATCAGACAGTGGAATTAATTGCCAAAGGAGGAAAAAAAAGTTTCAGGACTTTCAGGAGCAAGAAAGACTCAAAAGGGCAAGACTCAGACAGAAAACATTGCTCCAGAGAATTATTACAGTCACTGGAGTAACTGAAGGATATTAAAAAACCCAAATCCCTACATTAATCAAGGCTTCCTAACTCTGAAGGAGAAAACAAAAACAACAATAAAAAGGCACCCACAATAAAAACAGAACAGGTCTATCAGTTTTATCTATGGAAATGCTTCTGTTGGGTAGGAAATCTATTGCCCTTTCCTTTCTCAGTTCTTCTCCTCTCATATTCGTACAATAACACTGTTGACACGCGGGTCATTTGTAGCTATTCTGAAGGAGTAAGTAATGATTATATATTGCAGACAGCAATGGCAACAGTCCTTTAGAAAAGGCAGACTGGGTGATCTAAGTAGTCTTCTCCATCTCTGCTTGGGTCTACTTTTGGGTCACTTTCTTTCATTAGTACTGACGTGACCCTGTCGTGATTCTGTGCTCAGTCACCTCACCGCACAGTTTACAAATGCCCAGGTTAATCTGGCTTCAGCTTAGAGCCCAGTATCAGTAAATACACAGCAATGATGGCTTGTCCTAATAAAGCACTCTGCAAAACGCAGCAGCTGCAAGACACACAAATAGCTAGCTCAATTTAACCAAAATTCATCTTAGTCCTTCATTAGTGACATTTTCCAACAAACTTGCTATTTAAGTAACCCAGTTCTTCTCAATCACTATTACTTTTACCTATCTAAAATAATAAGAAACTTCTTAGCACAGAACTCACTTCAAACTCTGCTGTATTCGAGTTTATTTTCTAAACTCACTCTGTGCTAGCCAGGCTGCTGGGCTGGGGCAGTTTCAGCTCCGTAAAGCATAAACGGAGACCAGCTCTTCTCTAGCAAGCAACATCCTTTCATTTCTTCCTGGAAACACAGTGCCCTCTAGCAGACAATTAGAAAAATCTACCACCAAGCAATTCTCCCCCTTCTTGGAAAAAAAAAAAAAAAAAAAAAAAAAAAAAGCATAATGATAATAATTTTTAAAAAATGACTCCCTCCTCCCAACTTCTCACATTTCCATGTGCAGTGCATATGCCCATGAGGATTTCACTGCAAGAACATCTTGACCCTGTCCTGGGCCACCTTTTACAGCAAGGACCAAGCTGACATTTGGGTCAGACTGCGCAGCACTGTGGCTACAACATGCCTTATTACAAGCCAGAATTTGCTTGCCCATAGAAAGCTGAAGCATTTCTTGGACAAGACCGGAGGCTTTAGCCAAGCCGAGGTGCAAGCCCCGCTCCAGAATGGGCCTGCTCTCCACGCTGGGGCACTCGGGCAGCCCTGCTGCCCCGCTGTGACAGCGGCACCGGCCCGGTGCCTGCATGGCCACTAGCCCTGTGCTGTTCGTAGCCTTGTCCATCTTCCCTCACTTCTCCTCCAAGCAGAAACTATCCCTGCGCATGTGGAAACAGGCTACCTCTATTTTAGGTCAAAATCTATAGCTATATTGACACAGTGCTCCCAAGAGAGATCAAATGCTTGGACTCAAAGCAAGTTCTCACAGCTTCTCATGCACTGTATTTATTGTTCCTCACAGGGAAGGGTTAAGATTTTTGTGATCTGCCGCTGGAGGAAAGTTGTTATACCCCAGCTTTGCCTTTCCTTGGCTGTGACTGTAATAGTTAATTTCATTATGGAGATGCTGAGAAACCTCATCTGTAAGTCAACACCATGGATTAGATAGAAATTTTTAGCAGGAATTATTTATGGCTATTAACAGCATTGACGTCTATATTGCAGTTACTGTGTTCTGTGAAGCATGCATAGAGGTCAAAAGGAAACTTTCACGGATGAACATGGCCTGCCTTTTAAGCAGCAGGTGTCCAATACTACCAGGAGCAAATACCTGCTTTGATAACCTGATCCTTTACATCAAGCCCCTGGCTCTTAATGGCAGATATATCTTCCCAGTGCTCATCTATTTAACAGTTATGGAATCAGCAGAGCATAAGAAGGCAAATCAATAAATTGGACTCAGAACAACTCAGCAAATACTTTATATGCTCTGTCCAGTAACACCTTCTCAACAACCCCAGACAGTCTGGTTTTGCTTTTCATATTTTCATTAATCAATAATTAGACTCAGCCATGCACAAATGCCTTGAACAGAAATCAATATAGAAAGGATTTAAACTTTTCCTGGGAAAAAAATAAAAAATAAAAAAGAGGAGGAACTTGGGCAAAGACGGGCGCTGTCACACAGCACCAGTTGCATGAATGTGCAGGCTGCACGACAGGCTCCCATCTGAAAGCCTGTAAGATACGGCCCTTTGGTTGCTGTATCTTTAGCAGCAAATTCAAACATTGTCCCCAGGGGTGGAGGCAGAAGGCAGAACTAACACTGCCCTTCCTTGCAGGGACAGCAAAGCCCAGCCCTACCCTGCTCAGCTCCCACTCCAAGAGCTCCTCTGTCCCCTCTGCCACTCACACCCGCTCCCCAGCAACAGGCACAACCCCCTTGTCCCACCCCACCTACCCTGCACCTCAGGGCGGTGCAGAGCCTCTTCCTCACTGCACCATCATCACCTCAGCACCAGCACCCACCCCTGCTCAGAGCCCTCCTCGCTGCAGCAGCTCCCAGCAATCGATGAGAAGCTACTTAAACCAGGGACACTGGGATCCATCAAAGTCAATGCAATTCAATACCAATTAAAGCTGTTATCTTTTGAAGTTTCATAGGCAATTAGTTTGAATCAATATAGGCGTTGTAATTGATTCTGGCTGACAAACTGCTCTTCAGTGAAGGCACTTGGGTCTCCTGCTACTTCAATCTAAGCATATAGTAACACTGGGTATTATTTCCAATATAATCACTGGTGAAAGTACTACCACAAAGAGAACAGCTTCATACTGTGTAAGAAATGGTCTCATTTGTTTTGTCTTAAATTTTATATTATCCAAACTCAACCTTAAAGATGGGTGCAATAAAAATCCAGTGCCTCAGAAAGACATACTGCATCTCTTCTAATTGTAAGAAATATTTTGTTTCAAACTTGTTTTCAGTGTCCAGTAAACATCTATATTTGTGTTTGTATTTGACTGCTGAGATAAAAATCACACAGCCAGGGAGCATAGATGAGATGATGACACTTCCTAAAAGCAACTTGAGGAATTTAGCATCTCAAAATGCCATAAATGTAGCTAAAGGCAGAGTGTTTGAAGCAATAAGTGGCTGGATGTATTTAGATACAAATTTAGATAGAAAGATACCACTTTAAAGAAACCAGTGGTGACTTCCTGCTCCTTCATAGACAAACAAAGGAAGAAGCTGGAAGGCACCAAGCAGGTGCTACACAGCCAGGAGCTTGCAATAAACCTTTCCCATTTCTAGCCTTGTCGGCCCCAGTGTATCCCAAGTATCAGCATGGTCCCCACTTCCACAATGCAGATAAAAATGCAAAAAAATGCAAAAAAAAAAAAATGCTGGATTTTTTATTATTGTCACACCAGGAAAATAATACTTTTTAAAGAAGCCCAAATACAGGAGCCTGTTCCCAACCACAGGCTTCTTGAGCTTTCTGGTGCCTTTATCTGCACCATGTACAGATAGTTCCCAACTGGATTCACTGCAAATTGTCCGAAATAGCACTCAATTCATAGCCATTTGATGTGCCACTTCAGAGCAAACCCACACTTTAACTGGACTATATAGGCAGTCTGGCAGGCCCAAGCCCCAGTTCTGCTCTCCCGCTGACCTTGAAAGCTCCTCTCATAGTTGTCCGTCCATCTTCTCCATGTAGTTGTCCAGAACTGCCAACCTGTCTGTAAATTGCTTATAAACTCTTATACTGCTTTAGAGGATGGCTATCTTACTGAAGCATAAATAATCCCTACGACAGGCATTTAAGAGGAAGGTTGTTATGAGCAACTTTTTTTCCATCCTACTGAAAACCTGATATTACCTCTCTTTCATAAAGATTACTTGACTTCCTAGGAGGCAAGAGGGAAGGAACACACGTCAGGACAGTCAGCAGCAGCTTCCTTTCCTCTGTTAATTTTTAAACAACTTAAACACAGGCAAGCTTGGGCAGAGTCTAACTATGGATCTCTTCCACTCACCAGATGGCTCCAACTGCAGCCTCATCAAGGGGTTCTCCTCCCCACAGCATCGTGGAGCCCTCACCCGTTGCCTCAAACTACCTCTGCCCACAATGCAGGGAGATGGAGAAAAATGTGGCAGTTTTCCCTGCTGAGCTTCCCTACTAGCTGCCATGAATGTAAAGAAAAAGGCAACCAAGGAGTAATTCCAGGAATAACTCTGCAATAAAAAAATAAGGAATGCTCCTCTACAGGCACTAGGAGTGGCAGGTGACTGCCGGGCTCCTGGGACAGGGGCTGATGCTCGTGCTGCTTGCACTGTGCTCTCAGCACCCTGCCACTTCCACCCCGCACTCACTCGGTGGGTGTTTCACAAATAATTTAAGAGTCTATGGCTTTTGCATTTCTAAATATTTAATTCCCTCCCTCTGCCTAGCAGTTCAGCTCCCCTTTGAGTAACATTGCTGCTCTTTCTCACATTCCCTTCCTTTCCCCAGGAGGGCAGGCCATGGCTCATTATTTCAAGCTCTGATTGCCTGTTCCTGTTAAACCTGTGCCCACCTGCAAAGCTTGCAGAGAGCCCCATTTCCCCCCCAAACCTCCAGGCAGGGGCACCGAGCTGCTAATGCCAAGAGCAGCACTTGCTCAAGTGAGCACCGCAGAGCCTATGTGAGAAGAGATGGGCATCTCCCCAGCAAAGCCCAGGTCCTTCCTGGGAAACACTGCAGAAAACAGTTGGAAGCTAAAACCCACTCCAGAGGAAGCCCACAAATACCAGTTTGCTGAGCTCTTCTGGGCACACAGCCCCTGCCAAGAGAAGAGCTTACCACAGCATGCAGCTGAACAGCCCCTCACCCTAGTGCACATCTCTGCACCAAAACAATGCACAGTTATCATCACAGTTAGCACCCTAAGACACAGTTAGCAGACACCCAGCTCCAGACCTGCTCTCCTCTCCCCCAAGGATCACCCTTGAGTCAGAGCACATTTCTTTCCTCTGCTTTCAGAGCCATCACAAACAGTCAACCCATTGCTGCACCAGGCATCACTGTTCAATCATCATTGCTGCACCTTAACATTCCCCTCAGCAGCCCCCAGAACGTTTCCTCAACTTTTAGCTCCAGTCAGCAGCTTTATTTTACCTTTCCTCCAGAGCAACAAGGGAACCAAGCCCACACCACAGAAAAGATCAGACTGCTTACACTAGTACCTCTCTGGCTCCCTCCAACAGCATCTCACTGATAGCCACATTCACCAACACCTTCCACAACCCTTACCTGCACACCTTGCCAGAACACAGCTCCATGCCACCTCTCCTGCCCCGCAGAGAGACCCATTTAAGAAAAGGGCACAATGAGCCTCCTCCTCCCAGCTGGGCTCCTCCTTAAGGGCTGCTCTCCTGTGCCAGGTGCAGCTGGTCACACTGATTGCTCCCTGCCCAGGGGCTGCAACAGGTTGAGCAGAGTGTCACAGCTCGGGGGCTGTTAATTCTGGTTCCAGGAGAACCAGGTGAGTCTTGTTACTCACTCAGTGAGGTGCCGGCCTCCCACGAGCACTGGGCCAGCCACCTGCAGTGCCACCCCCCAAACCTGGCCTGCAGCTTGGGGCTGTTGCAGAGCTGGGAGGCTGCACGTGCTGCACTGCAGTCTGCTCCAAGGCACCCCAGCCTTGTACACAGCACCTTGTACATGTACACAGCCACGTACAGGGCACCCAACTGCTGTTGTCACACAGCAGAAGGATGCTCTAGCCTCTGTGCAGGGCTCAGAGAACAGCCCCAAGCTGTACGGTCAGCACCTCTGTAAACAGAGGGGTCTCAGCACACCAGGGACAGTTCAGCTGCCTCTAGAGCCCTATCAAATGTATTTATTTCACTGCCACTAATCTCTTCCCTCTGACATGTCCTGTTATTGATAAGTCGAATTCCACTGGTTTTTTTCTTTAAATCTCCTTTGTTCCCTTTGGGGTCTCATTTCAGTTCTGCCTGTTGCTCAGACCATCCTTCTGTCTGGGGCAGCTACTGGGCTTGCTGGGACCCTACGGCTGTCTCACAGATGAGGCCAAACTCCTGGGACTTGCTGTGTGTCAGTGACAGATTATTAACATTAGTCAATAAGCCAAATATGGCTTTGAACAAGCAACATCTTCTAACTAAGTCGGAACCCACCCCCTTCAAATGCCTGATCTAAAAATGCCTGATCCATTTTCTTATAGATATTCATCATCATCAAAGATTATTTCTGGGCCTGGCAAACTCAGGCTAGATGAGAATTTCTAAAAGCAAGGACTGGCTGACAGCATTTTGCTGTGAATAAGGTTGTCTTGAAAAAATGATTGATAAAGTTGTTCCCTCTATGCAGGAAATCTTGAGAGAGATGGACCCCAGTTACTATGGGTAGGGTTTTTTTCCCCCCTCTCAAAAGTTCCTACAAGCAGCTCTCTGCAAATTCATACCAGTATGTTCTTCTTATCCTGCTCTTCTTATCTGCTCAAGAAAGAGCTGCAGGGATGATTTACATGTCTAAGACCTCCTTAGTTGCTGCATTCTTTAGAAGTCAGTTTTGTTCTGATGACAGAAGATGACTGCTGAAAACTTAAAAAAAGAGTTGAAATAGAAAACGGTAATCTAGTATTTTCTCCATTGTACATTAAGCTTTGGGAAACTCGTTTCAAGTCCTAGCTCTGTTACGTTTTTATTAAACAGCCTAGACTTTTCAGTTCCTAATCCACAGAATGTAAATATTACCTGTGAAATGCAAAGGTAAACCCATTATGAACTGCGATATTCCAAGATACTACAGAATGAAGTGTCAGACACCGAAGTAGCAGATTAACATACAATTATTCATTCTGAACACAGTTCTGTTACGTCTGTACTAACAAACGCAGAGCAGAATCTGTACAGCAACACAATTAATGACAAGATCTAACATCCATAGTGTGTATGCATTTCCCTATACTAACATTGATTCCAAAGAACATTACGAAAATTCTCATAGCTCTGATTTGTTTTCACTCTGCAGAATTAAGGCAGCCTGTTTTCCCCAGGCTCCTGCACCATGTGCTTTTAGCACATGAGCCCCAGTTCCTCAATATGTATTTCAAGCTGCTATGATGCCCTCCCTTGATCCTCCTCAAATCCCCAGCCCCTTTGGCATCCCCAGCACCTCAATACACTTCTACACTTCCTACCTTTTCAGTTTTCAAATCTATGGATGTACTTAAGAGCCAGCCAAGTCAGCCATTATCTTTCAGAATATATATATATATATATATGCATATATATCAGCTGAATGTTATGTGACAGTGATACTCAGGTAGGTGCACAGATAGGAATATCTTTCCTCTATCCAGCCACCACAATTTTCCTGGAGCTTGTAGAATCCTAATATATTTTAATACTCCTTCTGCATTTTCAAATCTGGTTGAATTTGGCCAAGGACCTCAAAAACTTTTAGCAGGGACTGATAGATATAAGACAATCACATATCTTTACTGCCATAAGAAAGCAGTTTAAAAATAAGGTATTCCCATGATAAGACAGAATGCTTTCATTAAAAATACAGTGACACCAATTCTAAGGTACTGAATACGAAATCCTAGCTGTCCCCACTGCAAGCACACAAACCTTACATCATCAACGTGCACAATCCCAGAGGGGTATAATAATATTTCACCCTCCAAAGTCCCTCCTGGCAAGATTACTATATACCCTCCTTAGAAACATTTTACCTATGGATGCTTAAGCCCTCTTTTCATTAAAATTAAATTATGACAGGTTTGAGAGAGAAAGGAGAGAGGGAAATAACACAGTTCTATAGTCATGCTGAGGGACATCTGTGGTTAAAAAAGAGAGGAAAGGTTTGTCTGCAGTAGGCTGGCCAGCCAAAATATTTACTCTCATTTTTTTTCCAGATTCTAAGATTTTTAATTAAAAGAAAAAAAAATCCTTTAATCCTGATGACTGTGAAGTACATTTTCAACGTACTGTAACATATACATGATTGTGCAGCAAAACAAAAATAACAGATCTAAAGAGGGATAGATAATTCCATAATGTCAGACACCTATCAGTAAACAGTCTTGAAGAGAACAGGAGGTTTATTCTCAGTACCCACACAGCTGAGAAACACTTGGCTGAAGACAGAAGCACTGGAAGAAATACATCAGGTCAGCAGAATAAATCTCTTGCCATAAAGAGCAATCTCAACATAACACTCACTAAAAACCAAACGTGTGCCCTTGTAGACAGTTCAGCTTTCATTTCCTACTCCATTTAAACACAACTGACTGCACACAGCCTGGTTAAGACTTTTCAGCCCTAGAAGTAAATGGGTGGGTTTGATTATCTTTGTTTTGATTTTTTTTTTTCCTGAAAACCTAAAAGTAAGGAAGCAAAAATACATTCTTTGGGACTAAAGGATGAGGTTTGAAATCTACTTTCTCTTTTCTTCCTATTGAAATATCTTGCCTTGACTCCAGAAAGCAGCATTTCTGTGTCCCATCACAGTAAGTGACTGGAAAGAATGGCAAAATAGGAGATGTTTTCCATGGTAGTAACTTATTTCAGAATCCTGGACCTAGCAATTACAGTACATAAAACACTATAGATGAAAAAATAATGCAAAACCCATTCAGGCCTAGCCAGGATGAATGATTTTTCAGAAGGCCCATTTATGCACATTAAGACTTGCAGTCTGTGAGATTTTACTCCTTACCAGATCTTATGAAAACATAATGTGCCTGTATCTGGGTTACAGATGCAAGCTTGCTGAGGGAATGGCAAGGACTGTTTCACATTGACAATTACCTCTAGTAAGGCAGCACATCTTTGTCCTCTACTGTATCTTCCACAGATAATATGAGCAATCCCAAACATGAGGCCAGGGAGCCTCAACTACCATTTCACATTCAACTCAGTTGTGCAAGGCAGGACACTTCCCCTTAAGAGGCGCTCAGCCTCTTCAGCTCATTTTAATCAGACCTATAAAGGAGACTTGCAGGATTAGTCCAGACTTGGTAACTTCTCCAAGAGGTTACTACGTGCTTTCCCAAGGCACTGCAAAAGTTGGAAAATTCCTGACAGTTTCAAAAATCGTCAGCCAGCTCTTTCATGAGCTCTGAATTTATTCAGAAATAAAGCCACCACTGCACAGCTGATAAACCAAATGCAGAGCCCTGAGAGAATGACGTACACTGCTATAAATCGTAATGGAGTCACAAAACTGCACTACAGCCATCCCTTGAGCATCAGTAATATAAAGGGTTCAAGGATAATATCTACTCTACAACCAGACTTGAATATATATTACTACACAAATTAGTCTCTTCCAGATGCATTCAGGGGAGTGGAAGGAGTGAGAGAGCCTGTGCCCTTGCTCTGCCAGTTCTCCTGTATCACTTCAGCCTATTTGTGGCTCATCACAGGTGACAGGAATCCAGGCAATAAATAAAGACTGGGAGACTAGACACCCCTTAGCAAAGGGGTGGCAAAGAGGCAGCACCTGTAACAGCTTGCTGAACTTCTACAAAATTGTATAACTAAAATATAACTATGATTTTACTGCATGTGAGATTGTACATGTACAATCCTGATATCTCCAGATGGCAGGAAGCCTCCTCCCTGTACGATGCTCGCTGCTGTTTGACCAACTAATGACATTTTAAGGACTGTTCAAAGCAAAACTCTGCTTTTATACCTACGATCCAGTGACATTGAGCTGGAAGGGTCTGTTTCAGAAGCACAGCAGTTAGAAACAGTGACCATTTCCTATTTAGTAATGTTGGCATGACTTTAGGAAAACCTAATCTTTATGTCCCTTCCAACTGCATCTACTTTTGCTCCTAACTCATATTACTTTAATTTCTGATGGAGCAGGAGCTGGGAAAAGCAGCGATGCTCAACTCATGCCATTCCAAGGAAGGAGGCGGTGCTGCGCCTGGAGACAGGCAGCCGAGGGCCCACGGGAGCATTTCCTCCAGGAGGGCTAGAGCAGGGACACGGCTGTGCCCAGCCCCAGCGGGTGGCTTCCCAAGGGCATCCGGAGCTCTGAGCTGGTGCTGAAACCAGTGCTTGCTGGACCCAGGCAGGCTGTCCCTCCTTCCTTCCTTTGTCTTTACCTGCAGCTCACCCGAAGCAACTTTCCCTGCCTGCTGCCCTGGAGGAGTGCAGTTCTGCTCCAGGCAGACTTGTCACAACAGCCTCCAGACTCTAGGGATGCCACTTTAGGAAAACCTAACGCTAACTCACAGCATTAGTCAAAACGAGAGGGATCCCGCCAGTCCCAGGCAGCGAGCAAGGACCGGCTTGTGCCAGCAGCTCTGCCCTCACACCAAACACGATGCCGGTGAGCAGCATCCCGGCAAATCCCCGTGGCGGGTCCCGGGCAACCTCCCCGTGCCCGTGCCGGCGGGTCCCGGGCAACCTCAGCACAGCGCTCACCTCGGCTCCTCCAGCGCGGGGCTCAGCGCTCGGCTCGGCTCCCCTAAGGCGGGGCTCAGCGCTCACCTCGGCT